>NW_005187497.1:943683-945602 GCF_000239375.1 Pundamilia nyererei
GCAAAGTAAATAGTGTTTGTTTAAAGGCCTAGTACATGGAGCGACAAGCACAAACAGATGGTAATAGTCTTGGAATTACCTAAACGTACACCTAAAACTGACATTAAAACAAAGTCCTTGTCTGGGGTGCAGCTATTGTGCTTCACAATTTAGCTGCCTAATGCCGTAGTAACTGATTTGAAATGTCTGCTGACTGACCTCGCCTGACAGCAAAGGATCAGTTGCCCTGCAGCTAATATCATAACAATCATTCCTTCTAATAATTTAATGTAACAATATTGCATTTCAAGTCTAATTTGCTATACCTCACTGCTACATTACAGTTTGTAGCTGTGTTAGAAATGCTCATATTTCAGGAAAATCTAATTTATTTCTCATTTGCTGATCTGTTACCTGCAAGTTGCAAGATCAGATTTTAAGCATTAGGAATAATTAATCTACACTGACTGGTAGTTAACGATGTAGGTATGTGTACATGTAGTACATACACACAGTTTTTCATGTATGTGTTATGTTTCTTTATTATTCAGCACAAGTTAAAAATTGAAAACTAGAAGGTGATTTAAGATGCAGCCTTCCTACAATCCGCAGATCTAGTTCTAGTCTATATTTTAGCTTATTGCATCAAATATCTTCAGCAGTAAACTGGTTGATATAAAAGTTGGGATATATTATTGTCCTTTAATGAATTATTTCTAGTTGATTTGCCCTTATTTTTATTCATTCCAAAGAAAGGCCAGTCAGTTTACTACATTTCAGAGGTGAGCAACACGTGCACACCTACAAATCAGCCCCCAACAAAATTGCAAATACTAACATAAAACAGCTCCCATGGAGCCCCCAAATGGAAATCATCCATATGAACTGTTATGAAATGTCAAACTTTGTCAAACTTAAACATTCCCCAAATGTATTTCTTTAAGAGACTTTATTTCATCCAATATAAACCTTTAACCCCCAAAACAGCACTATCACATACTGAAAATCTCACACCTAAAAATCTAAACCAGAAGGGTAAAATTTCTATGTTCTTCACAACTGATGTATTATGATAAAAAGACCACCATAGATGGATTGGAGGCATGGAGAAGAAAACATACGAGAAGCTGATTGGGAAACAGCGTGCTTAAAGTCTCAAAGCAATCAGTGAATGCGAGAATAAAGCTATTACAGCGCAAGTGGTTAATGAGAACTTATATCAACCCTGAAAAGCTGAATCTTTGGTCCCCTGACATCCCAGACACATGTTGGAAATGTTCAGAAGAAAACAGGCGCTCTGTTTCTTTTTGTGGAGACTGTAAAAAAACAAAACAATACTGGAATGTTGCTGTTCAGCTACAACTGATATCGTTGGTATGCAGGTACATTATAAAGCAAAAATGTGTGTTCTAGGTGTACAACAGCACTTATAGCACAACACATGCTGTCTGTGTCTTGCTTTTAGGGTCAAACATTTGCACATTTACACATTACTTTAGAACGAGTAGATTACTTTAATAGCCTTCTACCTATTGTAGTATACTGTGTTGGTGTGTTTCTGCCATTTGGTGAGGAGTGAGACTTGATACAGCACAAATCTACTATCAGTTCCAAATCTTGTGACACAGCTGCATTTGGGAAGCCAGGAGAAAAATGAATGGGGGGAATCAACCAAACAGAAAAAATTTTAAAAAAACTTTAAAATGCAAAATTCTCGGTATTTTTGTCACACCAGCCACTTTTAGATTGTTGTCATTCAATACATTTTTACTCTAAAGTGTCAACAGAGAGGTGAAGTTCACCGCTGTAGACTCCCAGTTGTATTTGGATGATGAGTAGGCAGGTTTACTAATCTAGCAGGAATAATTGCAATCTGAATGTTTTACTTTGGGTTCAAAGAATATGCAAAGAAGTTTACCCTGTCTTGTTTTTTTTTTTTT
>NW_005187497.1:948039-965304 GCF_000239375.1 Pundamilia nyererei
TGGTTGGGGTACATGGTGATCCGTTTCTGGGTGGTGACACTGTCTGTCGTTTCGGAGATGTAATCCAGTACAGATGAGGCGTACTGGTCCAGGTCTGTGTGGGTGAACATATTCCAGTCTGTGTTTTTAAATCTGTCCTGGAGCACTGCGTCTGTCCCCTCTGGCCACACTTTAATTGTCCTCACAGCAGGTTTCACACGTTGGATGAGTGGTGAATACCTAGGTGTGAGGAACAGGGAGAGATGGTCCGATTGTCCAATGTGGGGGAGGGGTGTGGCTTTGTAGGCTCCAGCCAGGTTGGAATACATATTCATGTATGGCTCCAGTGTCTATGATACTAAAATATGATTGAACCACTTTTATGTTCTTGACATTCGCGACACTACGTATCTTTTATTCTGACAAAACTATATCTGTCAGTCATTTTTGTATTGGAGTGAATCATTTTTTTAATATTAATGAAAAAGCACTGAAGTACTGCATATCTTGGAAAGCCTCCTCAGGCTCCAAGGTTAACTTCATGATGAAATTTCCAGAAACAGTTTTTTATGCATTTTGACCTCTGTAAAACTCACTTACCGTCAGTTTGTATTCATGCTTCATAAAATCATATTTCCTTTTCTTTCAGTTTCTTGCGGCATTAGTGGACGCAAAGGCCAAGTATTTTATATCATTTTTTCAAAAAAGTTTTTAGTCCAGCCTTTTTAACCATTCAGTTTTATACAATTTCAGTGAATATGTGAATAAGAATTTGAATGAGTAGGAGTACTTTTTCAGTAAATTGTTGAACAGTTGTTTTTACAGTTCAAGCTGTCATTTCTTTCTCTACACGAAGTCCTTTTCTGTTATAAGTTTTGCATCCCTTGTAAAAAACACTCTGCTGAACTGCTGTTTTTACCTGTAAATTAGATTCCATCTTTGTCTCCAGATTTTAATTAAAGTATCTCATTAAAGCACCTCCTTTCTGTTTCGCTGGAATTTATTTGGGTGGATTTTGAGTGAAGTAGGTGCTCCAAACAATCCTGTTGACAGTCTGTAAATATTATCACCTTTATCTCCACTTGATTTCTGCACATATAAGATTTTTTTTATGTTATGCCATCTTCTTCAAATATTCTGATGCCATCTTTTTTTTTCTTTAACTATAGCTTAATTATTGCTCATGATAGATGGCTCTCAAAAAACATGATTTGTCACACCTTTGAACCACTGAGACACAAAACAGAGAAACAGAGAGAAACAAAAGTATGACACAGAGTGGTTACATGGTTACCATTTCCTGCTTTGCACCGGGGGGGAATAACAATAGTATAAGTGATAATAATAATAAAATGCATAAATTCATGTCTCATATGCTTTAGTCACTGATTTAGCACTTGTAATGTTCTGTGACCAAAGGAAACTCAAAAAGGTTTCTTTGCTCGCCAGCATCACAGTATATCTCTTTGTGAACATTTACATCCAGCAACTCTTGGCTCTCCCTTTGTCTACACTAAGCTCCTGTCCAAAATATAAGTGAAAATGCCTAAAGATAAAATCTTTGGAAAAAAATTATGTATTTATATATGTGTTTCTTTGTTTATCTAGGACTGGCAATGAAAGGAATCTATCCCAGCAGTGTGTATATGGGATATTGTGTTATGGAAGTGAAATTTACATTTCAAATGCATAGGATATTTCTCTATTTTATATGATACCAGAGAGGAGTCTTCTATTGCTGCAAAGCCACATATAGACTGTGGCTTCTCCCACCTTAAGAAGGAATATTTCAGTAGCATCCACCACAGAACCACCAAGGGCCAAAAAACCTTAAAAATTAACAAGGGAGTCGTTTTATTTCCAAGATATTATCATAATAATGCTTGGAGCCTAAATGAATTGCCTACATTGATACTGTGTGTTGCTCAAAGCAATACATGTGCCATCTCCTCACTCCAGCTGATACATTTGAGGCCAATTACGCTCAGACTGCTTCATCACAAATACCTCATCTCTCCTTTCCCATCCTCTATCTCTTTATGTAGACTCCTGAAATGGGATGCCACTCCTCTCGAGTGATACAACAGTAGCTCCTTGGGTCTCTGGAGCCTTTCTGGCAGCCTACTTTCTCATTTAACCTACTTAGGAGGCTTTTTAAAAAGATCCCAAAGAAAGCTTTTTTCATTTCTGTTCTCATCTCACACTCACTAATGGAACCTAATGGGAGAGACAGCTGATTGGAGGTTGAACGTGAGAAGGGATATACCACCAGTAAAGGCCGACACGTGGAAAGGGAGACGTGTGTTACTGGAGAGCAATGCAACCAGTACTGGCTCATCAGTAGGACGTTTCTCAGCCAAACAAAGGTAAACTGAGGTGGGAAGTAAATTTTGGTAAAATATACTGTTTGGAAATTTGAACAAGCACAGTGTGCAGGTGCTACTTCATAGTAATACCGATTTACACCTCTGCAGCGAGCCTTCATGATATTGATCTCAGTGCTGTCTCTTCTGTCAAGCCCTTCCTGTTGACAGTTTTCCTTTTGCAGCATTGTGGATTTAAAATTCACCAGCCATTCTTGTCACATCACATAGGGATATTTTTCTTTTATTTATTATTATTTAACACAGTATATCATTCAGACAACCAAGCATGAAATATTACTGCATTCCTTCTTGAAAAGACTCACTCTAGTGACCTTATTCGCATAATCGAAACAGGCAGTCAAAACCACGTCTGTGTAATTCCACCTTGCGCAGTGCTGTGCCAATAAAACACGGATTCAGACAGCCAAGGTTTTACAGACCTAAAGAATAAATTCTTTGCCCCTGACAAACTTGTCAGAGTTGAGGATAGGAAACAAGGTTTATCTAACATTGGCAACATATTATTAGCTACTTGATAAAGTCCTTTGTTTTTATGCGCGTTTTTCATTTTAGTAAGGCGGTCACTATTTTATTTTTCTCCTGTCTTCTGTTTGCTTTTTTAACATTTTTTGTGTTGCTCTTCTGCTTCCCTTTGTTTGTCATGGTACAACAGACTTTGAGCAGAGCAGAGAGGAGACAGGTGAAGTGCAGATAACCTTACTAGACTTGATGATGTAGGTGCAATAAAAGCATTCCATAAATGTCAATCCATCTGTTCTTTGTTGTGAGTTTTGTTTAGTATTAAAAGCTTACACCTGGCTGCAGGATTTTTTTTCTTGATGCATTTTATGACCACTTATTTCTCCCGATCCACTATGTTGGCTTCAACGCTGTGGACCCGTGGTTCCCATTATCTAGCAAGTGACGCTTTCACAGGGAGGGCAGGGTGTGGACCTAGGACTTATTTCCATTGATGGCCACATACCAAATGAAGAAAAGGTGCAGTGTTAAGTCATTGGACTGGAGAGAGTTTGTGAAAATACTCCTTTAATGGTCAAAATCCTTTATTTTGAAGATGACCTGTATTGGGCAGCTGTTTGGAGAGTCTTGTCCAGACTGGTGGCCGTAATCCAGTAAACCACTCAACACACATACTTGCTAGTCATCAGCTGCGTCTGGTTTACCATCTGGGTGGATAGCAGGTCCCTACTTTCTGTTTCCTCTCATTTAGTTTTGGATTTTTCCTGCCAAGTTCTTCCCCGGTCTTTAAGTTGTCTGTGTTGTTTTGGTTTTTGTAATGCAGCTTCTTTACTTGTCTGACTACAGTCTGATACTTGTTTAAAAGTATCATGACGTTCTCTTGAAGAATATTGTGTCACGCCAGCCTGAGAAAATACTGTCTTGAATCTCAAAACTAGCTCTTAAGTGAATAAGTAACCCTTCCTTTACCTAAGCAGTATAAGACTGATAACCTGTGACTAACTCTTCACAATAACCTTTTAACCTTTTGAGTTTGGTAAAAAGACCCATTAACTGCTTGTGTGGTCACTATACTGTGAATATATAAAGTATTATTTTCCAGCAAAAACATGAAATTCCTAAAACAATCAATATATTGAGTTTAGTTTATGCTTTTATTAGTGCTGTCAATGCCAGTCTCGTAAAAATGACGTTAACGCCATAACCACCATAACCTCAAATTTTATGTTTTTTGTAAAATTTTCATGTCTTTAAAGACATTTTAGAGAGAGCAGTTTTGTTTTTTGTATATGCATTTTTTTTACTTTTTTTAAATACCCACAAAAAATAATGGTCTTACTATTAGTTCTAATTAAGTTTTTATTGCTAATTAACTAATAATATGACTCTTACCCACTAAAATTAGATGGTTACCATGGGAATGTGATGCAGCTGCTAATCATCACCATGTTAGCTTTGTCACTGCATTTATATCCACTTATTCTCTGATAGTAGTTCTGGTCCCTGCACAGTCACTGCATAGAGAGTGTGTCATATCTTCAGTGATGGAGCTCAGTCACAGAATTACCAGATTTAGCCATTAGGGAATGAATGACAGAACAGGACTTCCTGCTTATTAATTGCCACATTTTCATTTCTTTGCCCCTGATATGACACAGGAGGCAAGTTCCCCAGATCCACTGCTAATTGTGTGGCATTCCATCACATCATGCTGGCAAAAATTCAAGAGTCATTGATCAAAAGCTATAGCTCCCTCCACTGGATACACTCATGGTGATGGTGATTAAGGCCAGGAGGAAGAGGAGGAGAAGCAGAAGATTTAAAAATAAAAAAAAGTTTGTGATTTAAAATTGTTGGCTGCATTTGTCTAACATATAAGAGCATATATAAAGGGAAAAGGCATTATATTTGTGCACTGTAAACAAGGACCAGGTTTAATTTTTGAATAAAATAGCGAAGGATTATTTGGTCACATCTACCTGCACAGAAACAACATAATTCACCCTAAAGTATTATAACAATACTCTAAGGTGTTGTAGATATCCAGTACAATTACAGGCTATCAAGCCCCAAATATTGAGCTTTTCCTCTGAGTTTTGTGTTGCTGTTTGTCTGCAAAAGAAATAACTCAATAGAAAAGAGAGCTCCAACAATGCTCTGACTTGTCAGATAAAGATATTTTATACCAAAAGGATTTGAAGTGTTGGCATTCAAAAGCATAAGTCCTTGATTAAAATACTTAAAGTATTTGCAAGCATTCAGTTGGTTTTTGCCCAGTATTTCATCATCCTGAAGCATCCAAAACATGCTGAAATTTTAATCATTTGGCACTCGTAAGTATGTCTGTCATTCACTGCACTCGTACTGTATAGTGCAATAGTTCAAACTCTCAGTTCACCATTAGGAAGAACTCCATGAAAGCCAGTTAAAGTAGAGCCTCCTGAATGACATCGTGCTTTATGTGCGTGTTTAGACATCTGAAAAGATCTTCTGTTTCTTCAAGGCTTAGCGGCTTTATGTTCATTCTGTGTGGACTTTTTATATCATTGTAAATGAAAGTAGACAAATTCTGTTCCCTTGCCCACCGCTGATACACTAGCGATTCAGAATGCTCTACTGACTGAGCACCTCTCAGAGCTGGAAACAGTTCTGCATTTCTACAGCAGAGTGAAATACAAAAAAATAAAAAAATAAATAAGAATTTCCTGTCATATCCTCAGGACACCATGCGTCATTTCTTCTTATGATTGTGTAGCTAAAATTGTCAATGAGACCTCCCTAAAAGTGCAGGGAGAACTCCACAAAGAAGCCTGTGCAGTCTAAAACAAGAGGAAACAAACAGAGAATATAGGATTCAGAAATATAGTCCTTTAGGATAGAGGAGAAACACAAAATATATGTTTCATGCTACACTTGTTTAAGTTGTACAATAAAACGTATTTGTTAATGCTGGTTAGATTTTTGTAAGTCTTCCAGACAAAATAGAGAATAGGATGACCGTCATAATCAGTAAACCTACCAACAGTAAAGTAACAAATGTGTGTAGAGCATCTTTTAGGCACAATCAGAATTCTACCTGGGCCTTGTTAATAAGCCAGTGTTTGTTTCTCCAGTCTTTTTGATAATGGTACGTTTTTGGATTGAAGCATGGTCACTAAGCATGAAGGCAAATGTCTTGACTGAACACACTGAAATACTACTTTTCAGAACTGCATGGTCTCGAGTAACAATGGTGACTGAAAAATATTGATGAGAAAAAAGAATCACAGAGCGGATGAAAAAGAAGGAAGCAGATGGAGGACAGTGACAACCTGGGGCCTGTTCTCCAAATGTGGATTAGTCTTTTGGATGCATCAAATTGTCACTGCTACATAAAAGGAAACCATCACTCAATAGTGCTGCTCAGTTCTTGTGGGAGGAACTAATAGTGATCGGTGCACTGGAAAGAAGAGCATTTCAAATTAAGAGAACAGTGTGTGATTGTCATTACGGTTTAGTGGTCCCTGACTCAAGAGCCTCCTTTGTGGGAGGGAATAATTCACATGAATTGACATTTTTTAATTATTAGCACGCTGCACAAAAATATGCGTGGTAGTTTAACTGGTGATCCTTAATTGGTTGTTAATAGGAGTGTGAATGTTTTTTTGTCTTTCTGTGTTAGACCTGGACTGGCAACCTGGCTGCGCCGTACAGTTGGGCATGCCTTATAGGGTTGTAATATTAAAGCAAAGCATTTCTTCTTATGTTCTTATGCAGTGCAACTTTGCGAAATGCTAAATTAATTAAAATACCTTGTGGTTCAGAGTAAGAAATGAGCTTGCTCGACCTCTGTAGCCCACACTATCCGTTTTTCAGGCTGTCTCAGACTACTGTACTCTACCACTTGCATTGAATCTCTGAATGATTAGTCAGAAGTTATTTACTGGGCAGTGTAGTTGTAAGGCTTTGATGAGATCAAGAGGGGAAAAAACCCAGATTGTATCCTGAGTGATTTAAGTTTTCATAGTATGTCAAAATGCAGCTGTAAATCTGTGGTGTGCTGTAAAAATCCACTATAACTGCAAATACTACAAACCAACAGAAGAAAACTGGAAAGGAAAAACAAATGAGCAACAAAGAAAAGGACAGTGACATTACTGGGTAGTGCAAATCAATATTAGTACGTTTTTTTTCTGTGAGTAGATTTTTTTTTTCTTTAACAAAACGCTTAATTCTCTACTTTCATTTTTAGCTATTGTGCAGCTTTTGGAATCTCATACATCATCCTCTGCTAACACTGAACTATGGTTGAACCCTCTTTATTCATGCTTTTAAATAAACTCACTATTGTTGGGGCCATTTAGATCAGCCCACTTTGGCAGGTTAGCTTGTCCTCAATGTTAACTTGCCCTGTTAAAATGAACCAGCCTCTAATTTGAAAAGGAGCTCACGGAGGTCATGATGGATGGTGTTTTCTTTCCAGTGGCAGGAGGTCACACGAACTAATATCCCACATCTCTCACATGCTTGTGTGTATAACAACGGACATGAAATTGTTTCTTTTCCTCATTTTTAATCCCATTCCACCCCCTCCCTTTCCCTTTTCATTCCTAGTGCTTGTTTCCGTTGTTATCACACCATCTCCTGTTTGCCTTTAGTAGAAAACAGGAAGGTGAGCTTGTTTGTGAATATCAGTACGGCAGGTATAAGCTTGCAGTCCCCCCTGGATAGATGGTCAAGTCACCCATTTCTCATGTTCACTTCTGTGAGATTTAGTAGGGCAGATTGGTTTCAGGGTTGGCCCCGCACTGATGAGGGGAAAAGAAAAGGGTCGTAAATGTGTCCTGAAATGTGAAAGAGAGAGCAACAAACATGGTGGAGCTGCAGGGTGCTGTTTGACCTGTGAATGCTGCTTTAGCTGCAGGGAAAGAAAACTGCGGTAATTTTACTCATTCTCAGTACACAGCATCTCTCAGCAGTGTTTTAAGTTATTCATGCAGCTTTGCTATTTCATGATCTGTTCTCAAACACTGATGCAGTGTTACTTGAAAGGGTATAAAAAGCCCAAGGGCAACTCTTATACAATCTTATATTTCATACAGCAAATATTAGCGTGTTTTTTGTGCCTATTGACATTGTGTAGTTTGTGTTTAATGCAGTGTTAGAGTTAACGTTAGCATCTTTAAGTTCCTCGCACAGTTGTAGCTCATACTCTAACGAGTAAAGCATGTTTTCAGATTATTATACATTTGTTTTTAGTACATTTTTAAATATACAGACATTATAACAAAAGTGTTAAAAAAAGACTTTTTTAAGTCAACTCAAGTTTGCTTATGTAGCGCACTTAAAAAGCAACAGCTGTTGACTAAAATAATCAAATGACATAAAAATAAATGGCAAAATTTAAGACAGAAAAAATAGATTTACAGAAAAGTTCTGCTGGTTCAGCTTTGACCTGCCACAATTATCGCAGTGCATCAGTTATGACAGGATAGTTTGTTTTATTTAACACAAAGTTTTGGTCCTTTCATGTGTTTGAAAGAGGGCCTTCTCATTGTGTCTATGTTTAGGCGATTGTTGGAGTGCCTGACAAAGTGGATTGACATTCTCTAAGCTGTGTACTTGTGTATCTACAATGAGATTATCCAACACTCATTCTTGTACTGTTAGGGCTATTCAGATTGAAGGCAGATTATATAAACATCATGCAGAGATCTTGTGTTAACCTGCGCTGTCACACAGCAAATGTGTGCCTCTTACCAAAAGCAATCAGGATTGAGCAGCTTAGCAAATGTGCAGGAGATTTATATAAATTTGTTATAGTTAATCCTTTAAAGACATGAAAGGATAATCCATCCAAATTACTGTTTTCAAAACTTTACATGTGCATGTGGCAGATTTAAAGACAATGTTTCCCATAAGGTAATAATAGCTGTTGCCTTATCTTTCAAAATTGCTACTTTATTTTAGAAAATGAATTCGGTCTCACTTTGTGGAATTAAAATAAGCTTATATTATAAAATATGTCTTTTCATCCATGGAAACCACCTGAAAAACTGTTTATAAGCTGACAGATGACTTGTTAATTTTAAATTAATTGCTCCATTAATTGCTCTCTGTTGTCCATCTGCAGATGGACAACAGAGACATTTCACTGTTTACAACGTGTAATGAATTTCTTGAATAATAATGAACTCAAATTTAGAGCCCTTTTTTGCCAAGTGCTGCATTCTGTGTCATTACAAGCACCGAGATGAGTTCTAGTTAAAAATAGGCTTTAAAATTTTTGAAGTTCATTTTTCTCTTTAATTTTTCCTCTCACAATATAAAAAGACTCGGCAGTCTTGCAGTCAAGGTGTAATTTATTTATTATATGCTGCTAGTTTAGAGTAGTCCATTAAATCAGTTCTGGGAATCACTTCAGCTGCAGTATTAGAAACAATTTACATCACTTTGCAGGTAGTATTAGAATCCTTCAGTGACCGCCCATCTGCCACTTTCTCCACTGCTTCATAAGTTGTATCTGCTGGGTGTTTTCCAGGTGGTTTGGCTTTGCTTCTCTTGCTGTAGAGATTTAAAACCAAAGAGTTTTGTTAGTTTGAGGTGTGTGTGGTGTATATATAGACAGACAGACAGATAAGATGCTTTAATTATTTGCTGGTGGCTCTATAGCTGTGACGTTGGAGCTTCCAAAAGTGGAAATTTTCCGAGAATTGCAGAGTTTTTCTTTGTTTTGTTTTGGCACTTGGTGCTGGCTTCATTGCTAAAAGTGGCCCATGTGAGAGCGTGTGCACTGATTGATGACCAGCAACAATGGTTGTTTTACAGATTTTCAGCGTATTTTTCTAGATACTCCCATAGAGGTGATCAATCTTCATGAATAGAAAATAGGAATGATAAATTAAAGTGTAAGCTCGGAGTAAACTGTCAAACCAAGAATAACACAGGCCCTGTATAATTAAGAACTAGTTTTGGCCTGTTTCCTCTTGTGATAATGATTTTAAATGTTCTTTATCACAGCTGTAACAATGTTGGACCTCCAAATGGAGGTTTGGCTGTGCCAAAGTCTGCTTTTCATAAGCAAAGCCATTCACCAACAATAGTGGCTTTTTGCAGCTTGTCCATTCGAATCTCTTTGATTTTATATCCATCATAACTATCTGGATCATGTTGTTCCTGTCACACGTTGCTGAAGCAACAGCAGCTTCTTTTAATAAAGTCCAAAACAAGCAATTTCAAACGATTAAACACAAGACTAAATAAATGATTTTTCCCACCTGCTACTGTCTTAATTTTAAAATGAGGCAGGAGGACAAAGCAAGGAAATGAGTCCTTCTGATGCAGATGTCCATTAACCAGAGAAAGGTTGTACTGCTGTGTTTTGTACCTCACTACACCATTTAGTCAACCTGTCACTGATCAGTTCACTATTTATCTTTTTATCTTGATTTATTTCATTTTAACAGGTGAAGAAAAACTAAAATGAATGCTTATCTGGCAGATAAGCGCCTGCCTGGTACACCATTGGAAGTATATTTTCTGACTGAGTTGGATGTTTAATTGATTATAATTGAGTGAGGAGATTTATAACTTACAACATTTGGAATTGCAGCTGTCACATTTCTAGCTCCCAGTCTGCTTCTCCACTCAGATGTGAAACTTTGCTAGTATGCAACTTTTTATGAAACAACCATGGAAATTGAGACATCTCAAATGCTAAAAGTAAAGACATAATAATTTCTGTTTTTTTAATGTAATTTTATTTATACAGCATCAAATTACAACAACAGTTGCTTATAATAATACCCCAAGAAAACCCAATCTAACAAATGACCACCTTTGAGAAAGCACTTAGAAACAGTGGGAAGGAAAAACTCAATTTTAACAGAAAGCAGAACCAGGCTCAGGGAAGGGGTGGTCATCTGCCACTGGTTGGGGGGGAAGAGGGGGGAAAGACACACTGTGGAAGAGAGCCACAGATTAATAATAATTCATAATTAAATGCAGAAATGTATATAAACACATAGTGAGTGAAAAGAAACAATGCATCATTTGAAGCCCTTAGCAGCCTCGCCCTATTGCAGTGTAAACAAGAGATGAATCGAGGTCACCTGAGCCAGCCCTATGCTTTATCAGAAAGGAAAGCTTTAAGCCTAATCTTAAAAGGAGAGCGTCTTTCTCCAGAATCCAAACTGGGAGTTGGTTCCATAGAAGAGGGGCCTAAAAGTTAAAGGCTCTCCCTCCCATTCTACTTTTAAACACTCTAGGAACAACAAGTAAGCCCGAGAGTGAAGTGTTTTATTGGTGTGATACGGTTCTATAAGGTCATTTAGATAAGATGGGGCCTGATTATTCAAGACCTTTTATGTGAGGAAAAGAATTTTATATTTAATTCTGGATTTAACAGGGAGCCAACGAAGAGAAGCCAGTATGGGAGAAATATGCTCTCTTTTTCTAGTCTCTGTTAGTACTCTCTCTGTAGTATTTTGGATGAACTAAAGGCTTTTAGCATAACCAAGTAAAAGTTAATTACGATGGTCCAGCCACATTAGTGTTTTAAATTGTCTTGCTTGGCAAACTATTATGTTTACAACATGATCTCAGAAATAGGTTGTGAAGCATTAGGCCACAGAGACCGCTTGGCAGGCTCTTGGCAACCCCTGCACACTGGAGAAACATGTCTATTCACTGGCCAGTTGGCGAATGGTCGTTACTGGCAGCATCTAAGTAAAATTGGTTGGATACAGGTGTATGGTGCTGCACCACAAGCCTCCTTGCAATTGCTTTTTTGTCAGCAGATTGCAGCATTTGCCCATAGTGTGCATGCTCTGTGCAAACTGTCCAGGTACTCCCCAAGCAGAAGTGAATCATGGCTTTTGAAAAGTGTTAGTTACAGCAGTAGAAATGCGGTAACTGAAGGCAAACATTCTACATTCGGCTTTGTGTCACACTTTTTCCAAGTTTCACTATCGCTCAGCGAGTAGTTTGCCACTGTTGGCAGATAAGTCAGCGTCTTCCATCCACCTACATGTTACCATGGTAGCCTGCCAGTAAGCAAAGCAATGATGGTGCAGCACCTTTTTTGCAACCACTTTCACCTAGTGAAAGCAACGACCAGCAAGCAACCCTAACCACCAAGCAGTGGTTGAATACAAATATTGGGCCTAACCAAAGGTTGCAAGGTGTTGCTGACTGGTCTCTAGTCCTGTGTAAATGAGGCCCAACAAGACATTTTTGATATACTGTTTATTACTGGAGTCATGTGATTCCTCTAGACAGGGATTCAGATGAGAGAAAATACTATGTTCTTTGGTAGTTCTTGATTGACCTTTGAGATAATTATCCTTGTAGTAGCACTAGGAATAAGAATATGAAAAACTAAATATGAACAAATCCAGTCAGAAAAGACTGAAAAATTACAGTTCTGTTATTCAAACACCAAAAATCTCTAAACAGGAAAAATAATACATTCCCTTCAAATTCATCTGCTGCAGCCTTGAATGTTTAGGCACAACTTCTGTACAGTATTGGCACCATCTCCCACAAGAAGAAAGTGACTTCATTGAAATTAATGAGGTGGCTGAGTTTTTACAGACACACAGATAAAATTGTTCTAAACATAGCTTATGGAGCATTGGCACATGAGGATATGCAACATTCTGTGGTTGTAGATAATTTTTCACCCCCAGACTGATCCAGTCAAATCATCAGCAATTATTTGGAAGCAAGTTTAAAAAAACATTTCCACCAGAATGGACCTTTTCATTACAAAGTATGTTTCTATTTTGCACAGCAGTCAGTCATCACTGTGAATGAAGGGGTGCCTCCATAATGAAAGCGAGGTCAAAATCCATTGATGCCAGCACAAAAGTAACCACAACCCTTAATTCATTAAGTGTTTAGGCACCAATCTCTCTTTGAAACATGACGGCCTGATGTGAGCTAACTCGCCGCAGAGAGCTAAGTTTTGAATATTTCACGGTAATGCAGTTCGCAGTCGTAATGATATTTGACACATCGTAGCGGGTAAGGAACGTCAAACATTATTACAACAAAGCAGTCGGAGACAGCCAGGAGAATGTCGTCTCTCATCAGCTGACAGACAGCTCGCGAAGCGAACTGTGAAATAATTTGTCTCATTGTCTGGCAGCCAGGAGCAGGACTCAGCAACAATAACAACAAGCCCTGTGGTCATCTCTCCATCGTTTGTTAATAATCCTTCATTTTTCTGACTCTTCTCTGCTTGGTGTACGCGTCAACCTGCCTGCCAGGAAACATCATGAGAGAAAGTTTTCCTCAAAGAAAAAAAGAGCTGTTCAAAATTCAGTTTGGTGAATGAAGAGCAACAAAAATGTATTATTCTTCTTATGTGAACAGAAATAATAATTCATAGAGAGCCATCATAATTGATGATAGCTAAACCTGTCCCCTACTTTCATGCTGCTATGCCTTTGAAGTTTTCTATTTTGACAGGGATGGATAAAACACAAGCTCAGTATTCTTTGGTTTTTCACCACTGAGTCCTTTACTTTAGATACATACAGGTAGACCAAAGCAGGGTTACAAATTAATTACCATGAACTCTAGAAACTGGTTTAAATCACCACATCCTTTTCTATGAATCAAACGTACTGTAAATTGCGCAATGAATTTAAAATTTTTAATGGCAATTCTGCAAAATCGCTAAACTTGGCATGGACTACATTGACTTTATTTTTCCCAATTTATTTCAGTGTGGTTAATAAAAAGCAGTCTGTTCAATTCTTTTTTTCATTATATCTAACATTACTTCTGTTATTTCTGGTCTGAATCATCTGTCCTCGTCTTTACTGTGTAGAGAACAAAAATGGAAAGTCATTTTGAATTACGATTTGAGAAACATATTCTTCCCTACCTGCGCGCATTGACTCAGGCAGAGCGGACGGCTGCGTTTGTGATAATCCCTCATCTCTTCATTCTGTGGGTAGCGAGCAGGAGGTGGGTGAGACTGGTATTATACTGCTCTTCGGGAAGGAGAGCAGGCCACGGTGGAAGCTTCAGGTCAAAAAAACAAGAGTCAGAAAGTTGGAGAGCATCCCTCAAGAGGCCCAGTGGTCAACAGTGCATGGGTCTTACCTGTCATAGGTCTCTTGGTGTCGAGAACGCAGTGGAGAGGAAACTCTGGAGCCAAAGAGGCCAAACAGTCAGAGAGGAAGCAAAAAGGGTCTTTTGACAAGTGCAAGTGTTCCAGTGAAGCCTAGAGGATTAAAATCAACTCGGTTCTTGAGCCTTTTTTAAGTGACTTTTATGTAAATGGGTTGACCAAAGTCAGAGGTACTATATGCAGCATAGTCCTCTCTGTTTTCTTCTTACACAAAAAAGTGCACAAGCAAACACTGGTGAACATCGTTTCATGTCACAGTACTTAAAGTCGATGTAAGTATCCTCTCCAGGTGATGATTTTGTGTCTCTTCTCGCCAACTTACAAGCACGTCCTTGAAGTCCGTTATTAAATCAATTTGTTGCCCCAAATGCCATCATGGCTCACAGCATTCACCAGAGAGTACACCTTGGCTTCTTCCTCGCCTCAGAGCCCACTGGCAAGGCTTTGTTATGCCTGGTCTGAGCCACATAGATAGCACTGGTCCTATCTTTCTGCTTCTGTCCACCTGTCACAGCAGTCATTCACCTGTGTAATCAAATTATCAGGGGCCCAAAAGAAGCAGACGACAACAGGCATTAAAATAGGGAACAAAGAAAGGAGAAGAAGCAAAGATTTCTGTACAATGCTATATCCAAAATTATATAACTGCATATTATTGATGTAGTAAATCAGTAATAAATACCTAGACCAGAAGCAATGAACCAACAAAGAACAATTGACTTTTAATTTCCCTTTAGCTGTACAGAGCTCAGTACTCTTGTACTTTTTTCATTTAATAATAAGTATTTATAATTTATCTGAAAATTGAGGAGTGTAAAGACAGAAATAATTAATGTTCCTGCATGCATGTGATGTTGTTTCCACTCATTTTGTGGCCAAGGACAGGGTTAAGGTTCAGAGCAGCAACAATGATGTGATTAAGGACTTTTAGCTAGCACTGGTTGTGTTATTTTTAACATATGACAAAAGCAGATTTTTCATAATTATAGCTGAATTGATTTATTTTTACTTGAGGTATTCTAGGTTTATTTAGCTTAAAAATTAGCTGTAGCTCATATACTTTAACTTGTCTTTCCCGTTAGTTCTTAGATTTACTTTTTTTCTCAAGGTCATTTACATACTAATGGAACACCCACTGATTACATTTTCCATCCATTTTCTTCCCCATATTCAGTTCAGGGTTATGACGGGCCTGGAGCCTATCCTAGGTGTCATAGGGTAAAAGCCAGGGTACACCCTTGACAGGTTACTAATCTATCACAGAGTTAACAGGGAGACAGACGTTCACACCTATGCAATGTTCCTCTAATTTTTCATGTGTCTGAGCGAACACACAAACTCCCTGAGCGATCCCTTGGACCACTGTGAGCGACATCAGTCTGTCATAGCCTGTCAACCACGTTGATTAGCTGCGTATATACGAATGTGAATCGCATTATTGGCTGGACTATGGGATAAGGTGGCATCGTTCTAATCCCATACGGGAGCAGCCAGTCACTCACTGACTAACACTGCAAAACAGAATTGTTAAAGTATTAATTTTAATTTCAATTCAGGTTAGATTTTTTTTGTGCGCAACGCAGATTTTCTGTGCGCAGAGACTGTGCCAGGGGTGCGCAATTGCGCACGTGCGCAGCTTAGAGGGAACATTGCACCTATGGCTAATTTATCATTTAACCTAACATCCATGTTGAAGTGTGAAGCCAGAATACCTGGGGGGAACCCATAAAGGCACAGGGAGAACAGCTAGCCGCCACAGAGAAGGTCTCAGCAGCAAGTGGATTTGAACCGTGTGGATGGCTTTGAAAACACTCGCTGTTATACTGCTGTTCTGACTAATCTCCGAAGCCAGAAGAAACCATTGTTGAGGGGAAAAAAGAGGAAATGCCAAATTACTCACGAGCAAGACAAAAAAAAAAATCAGTGTGAACATGTCTTGTGGAGTGATGAATCTAAAATTTTAATTTGTGGTTCAAGTCACTGTCAATACGTCCCGAGGTCAGTGTCTACGGCTATCTATAACAGATAGAATCTGCATTTCAGCAAATGGTGGGGATCTTATCAAAACTGATGAAATTATGAACAGAGAAAAGTGCTGTCAGATTTTGATCCACCATGGAATTCCATGTGGAAAATGCTGGATTAGAGAAAACTTAATTTTTCAGCATGACAATGATCCCCAACACTGCCTATCCCTTAAAAGCATAGAGTGTCTGGAGAGAAAACACACACATGGAGCACTACCATTCATGCACTGGCCTCCTGAGAGCCCGGACCCCAACATTATATATAATATTTAACAGTGATTTAGAGAGAACAGACCAAAAGACAGCCAATATCCAAAGAAGAGCTTCAAATGTCCTTCAAGAAGCCTGGAGAACTTTTCCCGAAGAAGGTTGTGTTGAAGAACAAAGCTGGTCATACCAAATACTGACTTTCAAGCTTATTGGAATTGTACAGACTTTGTTTTTGTCTTATATTCTGTTTCAAATTATGTTTGCCCATGTTTCAATACATCACTGCATCTTAAAAGGTGATATCAGTTGTGTGTTTAAAGCATATATCCCACTTTAATAACAGCATGACAAGAATGTTTCTGGCACTTGTCTTAACAATTACATTTTCAAGGTTGAGAATTGCAATGCGGAGCCAGTAATTGCACTGCATTCAAGGCGCATAATTCAGTTGTGAGCAAATTTCTTTAAGAAACAAAATGGAAAATAGAAAATCAATTTGCTTATTTATTTACTATCATGAAAAAAAACTTGGCCTTCATTAAGTTCGTTGACAGGATGCAACTGTCATGGTTACATCCTGTGTTCTGTGTTTTAGACTTTTTAATTTTGCTAAATTAATTTTGAGTTTGAGAACTGGGCCTATTTCTGGATGTTATTATGTTGGGTTTTCTTTTTTACTTACTTTAGGTCATCAGTCATCAGTTTATTTTCCTGTTCCCTTAGTCCTGTCTCTGTGTTTCTTGTTTAGTGATTTCCTCCTGTTTTCTTACACCTGTCTTTATGTTTTGTCCTCAACATCTTCCATGTTAAATCTATTGTTTCCATGGCTGTGTCCCAATTCAGGGTCTGCACGCTTGAAGTACGCATTTCAAGTGCGGTTACGTCACCGCCACGCGACGACGGCTGTCCCAATTCGAAGTGTACTTCAAATGCATACTCCAAATGCGCCGTCGATTTCCCCAAATATCAAGCGTGGTCCGGTGCACGCTTCTTGGTCCCATATATCCCACAATTCATAGTGCGGTGGTGGGTGTGGATAATTTTGCCGCAAAATACGGCAGAAGGGAGCAGCCGAAGAGGG
>NW_005187497.1:967317-972802 GCF_000239375.1 Pundamilia nyererei
CATGAAAACCAAAATAGTTCCAAACGCCAGATCTGAATGAGGGTGGGGGAGGTTCAATTTGCCATGTTGCAATGAGAGCTCTGTCTCGCTAGCTTGCCCTGCGGTCAGTGCGTCACTGCGTTCGGCTACTCCGCCTAGGCTGCACTGTCGAGCACAGATCCACTGAGCGCTCAACACAGACAGCATCGTCAGAAGAAAAGTTGATAAAATAAATTAAAAATTTTGTATTGTTCGATACACATGCATACCGAACCGAAAGCACTGTATCGAAAGGTTCAATATCGATACGAGTATTGTTGCACCTCTAAGGAATATGTGTGGCTGAAATCAGTGGCTGTGTTAAATCATGTGCAAATATTACCAGAGGAGTGCATGCTCTTTATTTTCAAAAGGCCGAAGTTGTAGTGCAATATGACACATTATTAAATTAATGAGAATAAATGGAAGGATGAAGTGTTGAGTAAAACTTTTGGATGTGCTGTACTAATAGTTAGTCCTAAAATGGGAATAAAAACTTTTGAAAGTCCTTTTGTTTTATTCACATCATTAAAATAATGGATGTGAGTTTAAAGATCTTGATGACAGATGAGTTTCGTTCATATGGAAGGCACACGGTTATTTTACCAACTTAAAAAAAAGGTGCTGGT
Organism: Pundamilia nyererei; assembly: GCF_000239375.1. Lineage (NCBI taxonomy): Eukaryota > Metazoa > Chordata > Actinopteri > Cichliformes > Cichlidae > Pundamilia > Pundamilia nyererei. The sequence goes on from NW_005187497.1 coordinate 967,965, forward strand.
GAAAGGGACTGACCCCAATTAGGAACTGTACAACTGCTTTGCGAATGAATGTCCTTCACCATAATTCATCCCACATTTTTCAGCACCATCATACACACAAGAAATGTGTTGCCCTTCAGATGCACATTAACTTAACATACTTTTAGACACACTCACACACAAGTTGTGTGTTTCTTAGACACACACTAAGTACCAAATGTTAGCCAGCCATTCACTACAATTCCCCCAGTAGGCTTGACCTTTCTATGGGGCTAGATAAGAGCGCTATTAAGTTAGAGAGCAGCTGCTGATAGCTAATTGAGGAGGGAAAAGTGTGATTTGAATCCTTACTGATATTAGAATCCTAGGTGTGTGGTTTTCTAATTAATATACTGATTTCAATCAGTTCAAACACAACAGCATGGGCTCTCTCGCACGTTTATTGAGTCCAGTGAGGCTCAGTTCTGAGTAAAATAGGTCTGATAGAGGCAATGAATTGGTGAACTGGTGAAGTTGGATTCATCCTGTTAGATCAAACCTCAGTCAGTCTTGGTAATATTTACATTATTCACATCTGGTTTCATAATATTTTCGAAAGGCTGCCCAGTTGTGTATGTTTCATAAAAATATGACGCACTAAATAATTTTATCGTGTCATTGCTACTTTAAAACACTGTTTCTCACTGATGTAGTATACAGAAAATACAACCTCTGCAGCACTTCTTCTGTAACACTTTCATAACAGATGCGTAGTTACTTGTTCATTGACAGAATGTCTATTGTTTTGATATTGACATGCTTAAGTGGGCATGGTCGTACTGTTGCTAAGCAACAGCGACTGACAGTAGGGCTGACCAAATATACTCCATGACCCAGCAGCTTTTTTTTTCCATGCATTTGTTGTGAAAGTTGCTTTTTATATTGATCTTGAAGGATTTTTTTTTTTAGATATCATCTTTCAGTGGTTGTAAAACATTTTTAGACCACAAAGGGACCATAAACTCTTCACACTAATGAAGTTCTTTTAGCTTTTTGATGCTTTTCAGGCTTATAGTGCCTATTAAAGCAGTGAGGAGGCTCTCTGGGAAACATAGCCCACTCTCAATGAGGAATTAATTTACAAAAACATTATTAAGCTGTTAAAGGATAATTAAAAAGAAATAACATTTTATTGCTGCTTTTTGCCATGGTCGTTGAGGATCTTCCCTCAATAGAAATCCCTGATGCAAGTAAACCATTATTCACATTTTAAAAGCTTAAAGGCTTAAAAACTAATGTTCAAAGTTGAAACAACGGACAGGACAACAAAATGTAAGCAAACACGGAAGTGCCAAAGTGCTTAGAAAGAAATCTGATTCAGCAATTAGAGTTAAGGTCTATAGGTGGCTTTAATATAGTAATTTAGCATAAATGTTTGTATCTAAAGAGTCACGTAAATAAAACAAATTTTAAAAAAAGAAAGTAGGTCTGGACTTGGTATTGTATTAAAAAAATTGTTACCTTGCAATTAATAGGAAATGAAAAAATAACTTGTTCTGGTATTTCAACATGACAAGCTGCACTCTGTCATGGCTTTAAATGGATTTAATCCTATTACACAACAAAAATATCCCTCACACACGTTGGTGTTTTTGTGAAGCTTTAGTTCATCTTGGTCATTGTCTGCTTTTTCACTCATTTTCAGTTTTTCCAGTCTTTCTATCTGACCACTTTCAGAGGACTGTTTTTGCTTTTTAAGCCTCTTAACACTGACCTGTGAATCATTCAAGCAGACAAAAGGCACCTAACTCAAGGGATGAGCCAGTGTTGTGCTTACACCTAATAAACATGTTAGCAACAAACCAGTTCTAGATTATAAATTTTAGGCACAAGAAACAAGAACCCATCCCAAAAATATATAATTTCTTGCTACTTCTTTAGTTGAATCTATTAAAAGATGCGAAAAACAACACGGTTAATTAGCATAAAATAGTGTTTTTGCTATTTAGATCGCGGCCCCCCAACCTTTTTTGCGCCACGGACCGGACCGGCCTTTAAGGTGTCGCAGATAAATACAACAAAATAAAACTAGTACCGGTACCGAAAAAAGAAGATTTATTCATAACACACGTGAAAAGACCCAGGAAAACAGAGTTAACGATAAAAACGATAACAAAAAACTGATAAAAACCCTGAAAACCATACATTTCACACCCAAGCCTCAACTCTCGCGGCCCGGTACCAAACGCCCGGGGGTTGGGGACCGCTGATTTGGAATATTTAGATTATTTAGTGTGCAGTGTGTCGGTAACAAAATGATTAAAGTGCATAAGTGGAGGACAAAAGAAAAAGTGGCAGGCCTAAAAGAGCAAATGAACAGTATGTCAAAGTGATGTCCTTAGAAAATAGCACAAGACACCGACACCAACCCTGAGAGATGCATTTGGCCCTTCAATTGATCCATCTACTGTTCACCGAAGCCTCATTAGAAATGGTGGAAGGGTGGCTGTCAAGAAGCTCTTCTTGACATATGACAGTTATAGCAGGCAAAAAAACAGACCCTGATGCAGGACTCTGAATACAGGAATGAACTAAAACAACAATGAAATCCAACACAAATTCAGGGCAGGAGCAGGAACATAGCTGAGTTTATTTTGTCTGTTTCATTGTCAATATGTACAAAGGAGGTACAAGAGTGTCTACAATCATCTGTTAAACACAGCAGAGGCTCTGACATGGTTTGCAGCTTCATTTCAGCAAGTGGCGTTGGGGACCTTGTCAAAGGTGATGTTGGGGATCTGGGCAGAAAAACTAAGCAACACTATCAGTCGTAGACCAGCCTGCCCAGAGCCTGGACCCTGACATTAACTAGAACAGTCTGGGAACAAAAGGCAGCCAAGAGATTTAAATGTTCTGGGGGGTTGGGGGTATTCCTGAAGACTACAGGAAAGTTTCCCTCTGAGAGTTCAGTCTGTACTGAAGAATAAAGATGGCTGTATACATATGCTGGCACATGTTTCAATAAACCAGTGAAACAATTCCTTGTTTTTCCAGCAAAATATAAAAGAATTATGGACTACTGCTCATGGTTTTTGTACAGTGTCCCCCAGTGAGCTATATTTGATCTAATGAAGTAGTTTCTTCTTCTTCTTCTGCCTTTAATATAACTTAAAACAATAGGAAGAAAAATCAAGGGGAAATATCTGTTATGGTAACTCTGTTCAAAAATTAATTTTCCTTTTATTACTTTATATGTTCTGGCCTCCCATTTCTCTCCAGATCTCATTCGTCTTCATTCTTCTATAACCACACACTGCTCTCGGTTCCTATTACAATTATGTAGTCATCAGGGGATTTGATTTTACAAAAAGGTCTTCTCGTGTATCCATCGTGGCTTCTCAGTCATTAAATAGAAAGTAGAGAAACCAAATTGGGCTTAATGATAGTTATTGCCTGCTAACTACTGGAGTGTATGCCTCAGTGCAAAGTACAGTCTGTCTTGAAGTTCAGTAACCCACTGAGGATATAACTAGCCACAGAAACAACCCCTGCCCTGATACTAATGTTCCTAATTCCCCAATAATTTGAAAACCAAACGTGCAGATGACAAAGACAGGTTCCTCTTTTATTCCTTCAGCAAATCAGCACTGCAGCACAGTGCAGTCAGAGTGCCGATAAGTGTCGAGGCAGTAAATGGACTGAGGTCACACCGGTAATGGGACAGCAAAGTCAAGTGGAGCCACACTGAGAGATGGCAGGTTGTTAAGGAAAAAAAGTCCTGAGACCAGAGACGTGAGGGCAAAACAAGACGATGGGAGCAAGAGAGGAAAGAGGGATGGAGGTCTGACAAGAGTAAAAAGAGTAAGAGAATAAAAAGAAGACCGAGGAAGCAGAAGGAGGAAGTGTAAGAGAGGTCTTATTGGGTTAGAAGAAAGAAAAAACATGAAGAGGGCTCTATATAGCAGTAGTTTCAAGGCTCACTTGTCTTGGAAGTGAACATTTTGAACCTTTCTGCTGTCTGACTGTCAGACTGTGGGTGGTAATGTTGGAGCATATAGGTCTGATTTGTGCGGTCAACTGAGACCACCGATGAAGTAAAATCACCACAATCATGACTGGATTTTAGTCAGGATGTTGAAGAGGCTCGTTCGGGGCACACCAAACTTTAGAGTAATTTCTTAAAGAACTTCCCCAGCCATGAAATACTTATTCATCACCCTTTAGGAGGCATTTACTTCTAAAGTTGAGTTTAGTGAATTTCAATTTTTGGGATTTTGACGGATTTTTAACGTAACCTCTCCTCCCCTTTTACAGTATCATGCTTTGTTTTTAATTTTATGGAGGGAATTTGATGTATCAGAATAACAAAGTATCAAGTATTTGATACTTTCATCAGAATTTTTATACTTTAACAGAAGAATGAGGTTTATTCAGGTGGCTTTGGCTCAGGAGGCAGAGCAGGTCATCTGCTAATAAGAGGGTTGGTGGTTCTATCCCTATCCTCCAGTCTGCCTGTGAAAGTATCCTTGGCCAAGATACTTAACCTCGAGCTGCTCACAATGCATTCATTAGAGTGGGAATGTTAGAAAGTGCTTGTGTGATTCGGAGATGCTGTATAAAGCGCTTTGAGTGTATTTGCCATAAAAATAACACATTCATTCATGGTAAATGGCCTGCATTTGTATAGCACTTTTCTAGTCCATAGGACCCCAAAGTGCTTCACACTACATTCAGTCATTCACCCATTCACACACAGGCGATAGCAAGCTACATTGTAGCCACAGCTGCCCTGGGGCGCACTGACAGAGGCGAGGCTGCCGGACACAGGCGCCACCGGGCCCTCTGACCACCACCAGTAGGCAAACATGGGGTTAGTATCT
>NW_005187497.1:980052-983680 GCF_000239375.1 Pundamilia nyererei
ATGAACTTATACAAAATGCAGCAAGATATTTTAAAAAACAGTTTTGTTGATTAAAAAACACTATATCGGATTCATATCGGTATCGGCAGATATCCAAATTTATGATATCAGTATCGGTATCGGACATAAAAAAGTGGTATCGTGCCATCTCTAGTTCTAACACACCTGAATCAAATGAATGGCTTGTTATTAGGCCTTTGCCAAACTTGGTGGCATGCTGAAAAGGTAATCCAACCATTTGATGCAGCTGTGTTGGAGTAGGGATGCATCTAAAAGCTGCAGTAGCTCTCGAGGACTGGGATTCGGCCCTGATCTGACATATGAAAATTCCTCGGTTTGTTTCAGTTATTTATTTACATTTTTTTACTTACTTTTAAACATAAATTTTTTTCTGTTTGGCATTTTCATGATGATGAGTTTTGTAGGACAAAACAATAAATTCATTGTCATTGGTAGAGAATTTTCAGTTACATTTTCACTAACATTTCAATGAAAGATTCATTCAGTCCTTCTGGGGCTCAGACAAACTTTTAAATCAATGGGATTTTAAGGCCATCAAAAGCAAATTGACCTTTAAAAGGCCTGGTTTGCAGTTCGTTCAAGAGCATACACAATGGTTTACAGCATAAAAATGAACACTACAGTGCTCAGTTGGAAAACAAATAATTTTTATTGCAGCTAGACAAATATTGATCCATGTGTGATACCTTTATTAACTATTCAGGGACTTGATTTTAAAGCAGTTTGACTTAATCTGCTTCAATATTTTCCACTGTCTTTAACTTTGAACTAAATGAGACTCAATCACACCTCTGGAGTTGTCATGTGTTTAGAGTAAAAGTTTCTTAGAGAACTGTTTGGGCTCAGCAGCTCATCACAGACGCTCAGCACAACCTTTTGCACTTACAGAAGAATCAGAGACGCTTATTCTTTCATATTTTTCCCTTTCTTGTGTCAAGTAGTACTTTTGATCAATCATAAAGCCAGGCAGCTTGTGACGGTAATTTCACTGGTTCCTAATTCATTCACTCTTCAGCTGCAGAAAGAAGCAGTCAATGATCCTCCCATTTTACCCCTGTTTCACATACTGACCACGTACATACACAAGCACTATTATTACCTCTCAGGTTCCAGCTTTTCATACAACTTCACTAGTTTGACAGGCAGTTTTTGAAGCGTCTAAATATTACTTTTGAATCATGTCTGGAAAGCAGATGTTCTTCGGTATCTCCTGTTTCTTAAATGTATATAAAGGGGGTGAGAGAGAGAGAGCACAGTGGGGTGAGGTTAAAGATAAAGCTCACCTTACAGTTGTCATAATATCCTCTTCATTTTATGAAATCCTTAATGCAATATCTCTCTCATTTCCTGCCTCCTTTGTTCTATTATTTTATCTGTTATTTAAAGCAATTTTATCTTTTTGCTGCAACAGAAAGGGAATAAAATAAACCGATAAATGTTGGCAAACAGACTTTGCAATGTTGTGAACTCAGTAGGTTCTCATGGGCATAATTGGCACTAATGCAGCAAATTATCAATTTGTGCTTGCAGCACCATTAAATGCAAGACTTGGCTTCACGTTGCATTTATATTTTTCTTAGTTTGAGCCCACTTTTTGTTGTTGTTGCTTTTCTTGGTGGACCGACTCTTTCGTTTTATCTTGTTTTAGAAGAATCAATCTGAAGGGTTCAGACTCAAAAGTCTCACAACTTTCTGCCAAAAATTGGAGTTTCAAAGAGATCATCGTGATTCTTCATTCTTTATTTATGATTAGTCAGAGTTTGCTGCTCTTCCAGGGATCCAAATAAAATGAATTATAAAAAAAAACAAAAAAAACAAACTCTGTATCAATGGACTGGAAGGAAAAACTAGAAAAAGCGAAGCTGTAAAGAATCAGAAAATATAAGGGCTAAAGTTACAGATGAAAGAATAAAAAGTTAAAAGAAGACATTCATTAAAAAAAGCTTTTTGATTCAATCTACACTGCCTTGGCAAAATTGCTGTTAGACATCCCAATTAAAGCTACAACTACCCAAGAATTGCTTTCATGATTTTGATTGTTGTTTTCTCTATAAAACATAAGAGATCTTTATATATTTAAAAAGAGCACTGTGTTAGACTAAAAACTGATCAAAGTATTTACATATTATTTAACTGTTTTAAACCTGTTTAAAGGTCCTCATATTCTTGCACACCTGTAATCTAGAGTTGGTATAAGCCTCCAGTAACTTGAAATCCTATCATGTTTCCCCCAAACACAAAGACAAGCCATTATCGTAGAATTTGCTGTCTAAAACCTTTTTCTAGCTGGTGACTTCAGCCTCAGTCAGCATCTTTGGGAAAAACTGGAAACTGAGCCAGGCCTTATCGCCCAACATCACTACTGGGATTTCAGCTAAATGTGAGCAAAAATCTGCAGCAGCTAGATAGCAACATATTTATGCTCATTTCAGACTTGAAATTAAATTTTGAGCAATCCCAAATGAGTGTATTGTTTGGGTGCCGACTTACAGACATACTCAGTAGCAGCATGTTACAGACACGAGAACATGACAGCAGTCTCTGTCATATATAATGAAAGAGAGAAACTTGAAAATGCAGAGATAAGAGCAGTCATGTAGTAGCTGTGAAAATTACTACAGAGTTTGTGTGATGAGTTGGCAGATTCTTATCATTAAATAGGTATTAGTCATCTTCTCCGACCTCCCGCCTACCTTGTCTGATGCTGTGACTTCTTCTTCTTCCCACACCCAGAAAGCCAGACTGGCCAGGATAAGAATAGCCAAGTCCGGCAGCGCCAACGCCTTCCTTCAGAGCAAACGCAACGGACTTCTCAACGAACTGCTGGAGCTGACGGTGAGAAAGACCCCTGACCCTCTGAATGCGAAGATCCACCAACAGCAAAGTGGGCGCGATGATTTCTTGGAAGCTGTTTTAATTAAGTGTGCTCATTAAAAATGGTGCAATGCCAGCAGGTTGTAATTCAGTATTAATCATGTTGTTCCTTGTCAAACGCCCATGTACTAATTATTTCAGTTCACTGCAACTCAGTTGCTTGGAGGCAACAACTTCACATCTGCAGTACGCAAACACAAGCAAAGTGGCAACAATTACTGTCAAATAAACAGAGAACAATTTAAAAGTAATTTAGAGGCTATAAAAGAAGAAGTTGGAGCCATTACATTCTTGTTGTTATGCAGGGCAGAGGTGATAGCAGAGGCTAATAATGCCCCATGTGAGTGTTATCTGTGTAATAACACAAAGTGCTTTTTTTGGTTGTTCATCAGTCTGAGACTTGATTTAATCTGTGTCTGTGAAAACGGTAAGCTGAGGTTATCTAGGATGTAAGATTGTTCTTACTTGCTTGTCGAGTCGCTCTTGGTAATAATTAGGTTGTTAGTGCATTAAAGGAGGCTTCAAAGCAAAACGGAGCCGCTGAACAATGAAACAGTGGAGACAATAGAGATTAACTTGAAAGTAGTTTTGAAATTCAGTTTCTAATGCCTAGCCTAAGAAGAGGACATAAATAATTATTTGCTCTACTGTAATGCATGTCTGCGCATAAAGATCAGAACTTTCTACTTTTTGAATCAATCATCCACTCACTCTTTTATACAATGTATGTATA
>NW_005187497.1:983700-989119 GCF_000239375.1 Pundamilia nyererei
TATATATATATTATAACCACCGTGGAAAAATGTGTTAGGTAAAGTGTGAGCAAATTGCCTAAATCCCATCCAGCTCGTGTTTTCAGTGACACACTCCCCTCCTTGCAGATGGTTACTAAAATCCATTTGGACCTAATAGAGTCCAGTGTGAAAGCTCATGGGTGTCTGCAAGTGGTTAGAATTATCATATAAATGCCATCTGTGAGCACTGAGCACCCCCCCTTTCCTTTTCGTGTCTGTGATGAAGCTGCCAGAGTCCTGATGCATCAAATTACGATGGTGTCAATTCTGACAGTCGGTGACGCTGCGTGGGTCCGAGGTAGGAGTGAGTGGAGATATATGACAAAAATCACTGATTCTGTCACAGTCATTAGTTAGACTAGAAGTTCACTCGGGGTCTGGTTGCATCTTGGCTTTTTTTATTTGTTACTTAGATCACGGGTATTGATAATCCTGTTGAGTTTTATGGTAATCTTGCACACGAAGGCATTACAGCTTTATCTCTTATCTGATCTTTTTTCCTGGAGTCATTTAAATCTATAAAAAACTGCTCAAAACAGTATCACAGAGGAATGGTGCGTCATGCACTAAAGAAACAAAGAAAGAAGCCACACACCCATAAAAGCCAGCTTCACTTATACAAAAATCAGCACATACAAGAACGCAAAAAAAGAAGGCTGTAGTGAACTAGGACAATATATATAAAATAAATGAGTGGATCACTCATTTACTTGATGCCATCAAGCCTTGAAATATGTATATAAACATATATTTGTACTTCCTGCATGCCCATGCCATCAGCTATGCATTAGTACACATTCAGGTTTCCAAAATGATCAAGTTTCCGCCCCAGGAGCTGAGTGTTCCTAGTCTTGATAATGCGCTTAGACCAAATCAAATTTTTCATAGGTATTATACCTTATGTCACCCACTTATTTTTGAAGGTTTACAGCATCTCCATTTCAGAAAAAAAAAAAGAAATAACTTTTTCCTTTTACAGAAAGTAAGGATACATAAATAAGTCTGTTGAAATAAGTCTGAATTATCTGTCTGGCAGCTCAAAAAGGTGAAACACAAGATATTTATCCATCCATCCATCCATCTTCATCCGCTTTATCCGGGGCCGGGTCGCGGGGGCAGCAGCCTAAGCAAAGAGGCCCAGACCTCCCTCTCCCCAGCCACCTCCTCCAGCTTATCCGGGGGAATACCAAGGCGTTCCCAGGCCAGCCGAGAGATATAATCTCTCCAGCGTGTCCTGGGTCTGCCCCGGGGCCTCCTCCCGGTGGGACATGCCTGGAACACCTCACCCAGGAGGCGCCCAGGGGGCATCCTTGTCAGATGCCCGAACCACCTCAGCTGGCTCCTTTCGATGTGGAGCAGCAGCTGCTCTACTCTGAGCCCCTCCCGGATGGCCGAACTTCTCACCCTATCTCTAAGGGAGAGGCCAGCCACCCTTCGGAGGAAGCTCATTTCTGCCGCTTGTATCCGCGATCTCGTTCTTTCGGTCACTACCCACAGCTCGTGGCCATAGGTGAGGGTAGGGATGTAGATCGACCGGTAAATTGAGAGCTTCGCTTTTACACTCAGCTCCCTCTTCACCACGACGGACCGGTGCAGCATCCGCATTACTGCAGCTGCAGCCCCAATCCGTCTGTCGATCTCCGGCTCCCTTCTCCCATCACTCGCGAACAAGACCCCGAGATACTTGAACTCCTCCACTTGGGGCAGGAACTCATCCCCGACCCAGAGTGGGCACTCCACCCTTTTCCGGCTGAGAACCATGGCCTCAGATTTGGAGGTGCTGATCCTCATTCCCGCTGCTTCACACTCGGCTGCGAACCGTTCCAGTGCGAGCTGGAGGCCCTCACCCTGGTGTTGATGAGGTCCGCCCCAAGTTCCTGAAGGCTCTGGACGTTGTAGGGCTGTCCTGGTTGACACGCCTCTGCAATGTTGCGTGGAGATCAGGGGCAGTACCCGTGGACTGGCAGACCGGGGTGGTGGTCCCCATCTTTAAGAAGGGGGATCCCCCTGTAGTGTTCCAACTACAGGGGGATCACACAAGATATTTATTTTAATTGTTATTAAGAAACAATGGCTTTTTTTTTTTCAAATAGCAGCATACATCCAGAATATATGCTATAAAACTCCTGAACAGCTGACCTACCCCAACTGCAATTTGTACATCAGCACACTTTTTATCCTTATTTTTATCTTTATTATCTTGTTCCTTTAACCATTACCTAACTTGGCATTTGTGTATGGACACCAAAGGAAGAATTTCATTGCACAGAGAAATGCTATTTCTTCTGTATACATGACAATAAACACTTTGAATCTTGAATCTTGAATAAGATCTGAGTTTAGGTACTATCTTGATCAATGTGCTATAGAAGTATGCAACAACTCGGACATCAGCTTAAATAAAACTATATTTATTATTTCACTGGTTACTCAGCAAATGAAATGAAAAAAGGTGGGAAGCTTCACAATTGTATTATTTATATTCAACATATGTATAATTGCACAAACAGTGACAACAAGCAGACCCAACTTTTTGAACATGAACTTTATTTGGAGTTGTGGTTGCTCGTTTTCCTTTTGTTTTGCTTTGTTCATTTGTCTCTTTTAATTCTATTTTGTTGTACTTTTTCAACATGTTCAAAATAAAGATTCAATCAAATCAAATCAATCAAAGGGAGGCACTGCTGTAGTAACTCAACAGCTAGCTTAGACCTCAATCACAAAGGCCTAGAGATCCGGTATCCACAACTCACCAGGAAAACTGGGTGCATGGAGGTCATTATGAGTCACTTGGTGAAATTGGTTGCAAAGACGATGCTGCACCGATTACCTCTTTCAGATGGCTTTGGTCGTTAGCAGTTTGCCATGGCTGCCCACAGTTATGGTAGTTTTGGGAGTGGGAGTTTTTCCTTCCCGCTGTCACCAAGTACTTGCTCATAGGTAGTCGTCTGATTGCTGGGGTTAAAGTGCCTTGAGACAACTGCTGTTGTGTTCTGTATAGAAAATCTTGTCTGCAATTATAACCTAACTATTACCAAAAATGGAGAAAATTTGCCTTCAAAGTCAAGTTATGCCTTTTACTTTGAGGTACAACTCTCTGTTTTCACTACCGCTTGGAGAGAGCAGTTGGCAAGTGTTTGCAGGTGTTCAGTGTAACCTCTTTGTGACTTATTTCACCTTGTGACAAAGGTGAGGCATATTCAAGGAATACACATTTAATCCTCATGACCGGTGACTGCCAGATGGTGACCAGCTGGTCTAGGCCTGTGTGACTGAGGCCACAGCACATAGCACTCTATATATCCTGAACTCACAGCATCCTGGACCTGACTCACAGCTAAATGCCAAACTAACTGATATTACCCTTCACACTTCCATTGAGGCAATGGCCAGGCCAGCTCCAGAATACAGAAGTAACTTAACATTGGATAAAGTGCATTAATGTCATTCTCTAACTGATTTGAACACCTATTTATGGTAATATGTGATTGAATAGTGCAGTTACAACATTAGTTGGATAGCCAGACTGACAAATCACAGCCCTCTAATGACATCTCCAGGAACTTGACATTTGGGTCATACATCCATTTTGAGGATATTGAAAAATGCCCAGATGGTAGATGACCTTCTTTAATCTGAAATAAATAAATTGAGTTGCTACAAAGTAACAAAATTAATTGATACATCATTTAATATTAAATAAAATAACCTATAAAAAGAGTCCTGCATCCCTGAATACATCTTTAATCAAGACAATTAATTTTTGGATTATTTCATTTACTCAGTCCCTCAAAAAGATATGTTCACATAATTATACACATCTCATTATTACTGTTGTAGTTTCGGACATCACATGAATAACACTGAATACTTAAGGGCAGAGGTTCCCAAAGTGTGGACGAAAGGTGCAAACACATAGAAAAATCTGCGTTTTCAAAAATACCCGTGTACACGTGGGCGTAGCCTGAGTTTTTAAAAAAATCACAGTTTTCGGTGATTCGAAACACCATTTACGTGTGGACGAAAGGCCCAAACGCGTAGAAACAGCTGCGTTTTCAAAAATACCCGTGTAGATGTGGACGTAAAACAGTTAGTAGTTTATTTCATTGCTACCTGTAATTTACTGCAGTTTACTTGTATTTGTTTAGTTGTTTACTAAATATACTAAATGCAATGGAGTTTGAAAATAAAATATAACAAAATACGGGAACCACTGCTTCAGGGGAGTTTTTTATTACAAATACATTGGGAAAAAACACATTTAGTTATTGTCCAATCATTCATTAGCAGCACGGTTATCGTGATCAGCTTCCTTTTACTGACTACACAAAGTCAGCTTCTTTATTTACATGAAAGACCATTGAATCTCGCTCTGTATCTATATTATGTGTGTATAGGTCCTCTGCCAGAGGGTAAATGCACAAATCCAGCGATCGGAAAACGTGCCCACGTGACGGTGTTGTTCATGTTCCTGGAATCCAAATGAGAGTCCTTGGGCTGGTTCGCCTCCTACCCCAATCCTCTGAGTAACAATGAACAGTGTGGGGAGAGAATTAACCATTTTCAGTTTTCATGTTATTTGGCAATTGCAGTTACTTTGAGACAAAGGAATATTAAAGGCTGAATTTCAAACTAAGCCTGTCAGGAAAAATACCAACAAAGGGTTCCATAAGTTTCTGCGTCTGTGGGGTTTTTTCCCTTCCTCAAACTCTGCGATTTCTCTTCTTTCTGAAGCTTCTGACATCAATAACTGTTTAGCTGCCTCCAGCATCAAATAACACTCAGCAGTACCTACTTAGACAATTAAGTTAGAGGATTCGCAGTAGCACGGTTTTATAATTTGCATGTTGTTTGCTCAATAAACTGAAATTGGAAGTTATTTTGCTGCTTGCTTAGACAAGGAAACAAATCAAAGAAAAACAGTAGGCTGTTTGTGGATTTTTTTTAAAAAAACAAAAAACTACAAAATAGGAAATAAATTACAAATTGGAGAAAGTGGACAAACCACTTGCTAAGCAGACCTAAAGATAAGGGATCAATTCACTCCAAACAGGAATGTGGTTCACTATGTAACAAGTAAATTATTTGAAAGCAATTGGCAGGAGCTGTTGTCTACCTGTTCATAACTGAAATGAGGAGAAACTCATCAAACATGAACAAGAAGAGTTCAGATGAAACTGAATGCCATGAAGCAGAACCTCTGGCTTTTTATTACTACTTCATTACTAAAAGTTCATTTTCAAAGTATTAAGTATTGAGTAAATATCAAAGAGCAATCTCAGCATCTGGGTCTTTATGTTTAGAGATTTATGTCCAAGGGCAACTTCCTGAATAATTTCATAATACCTACTAATACCTACTGTGTGTGTGTGTGTGTGTGTGTGTGTGTGTGTGTGTG
>NW_005187497.1:989175-1068082 GCF_000239375.1 Pundamilia nyererei
GTGTGTGTGTGCGTGTGTGTGTAATCAGGGTAGAGAAGGGGATGAGCAGAAGCTGACCCAGAAGTCCATCTCTCTGTTAGAGAGCCAACACCACCACCTACTGCACTGTCTGGAGAAAACAACAGTAAGTGCACTCTGTTATAAAAATACACGTCCACTGTGTAGCTATGGCTGAAAACTTGGCTAACATTAATGAAGCTAGCGATGAAACTTTTTTAGATTTTCCAAATGTTACCTTATCAGAAGCTTGCTCTTCACACTGACTTTGCATGTAGCTGCCAACTTCCCCCAAAACAGATGAAAAAAGGTGTTTAGGGCATTGCCAAAAATGTCTGTCATTGTCACAGTAAGGTGTTCCTTGCTCTCAAATCTGTGGTTTGAGTTCAGCTGGAAGCAAAAAACACATTCTTGGTAAAATAAATAAAAAAAATTTTAAAAATGTCATAATGTTTGCACGCCAGGTTGACAGTTGTTATGGGACTTTGTGGGTGTGGGGTTTAGAGTGGGTCTGTAAAAACTGGAACTTGCGGGGTTTTACAACTCAGCTGCACCATAAACTACATTTGGCATATTACGATGCCAAATCTGCTAGACTGCAGTGAACCTGGTTTCTGAACTGCCCACCACAGTTTTGTCATGCAGTTCACACAGATGAGGCGTCACTGACGGCACACCAGTGTGTATTTGGACAGAGGAATATTCTCTTTTATTATTTTCTCTGTGTTGTCGCTTGTAATGTATTACTGTGATTTGCGATGTTGTCACTGTTTTTCACATTTCTATATTGTTTTATATTTATTCAAACTGAGTTTTTGTACACAGTTGTTCAGATTTTCAGGCATGACAATGAAGTAAAGATTCAACATTTAAATGAGTTTCCTTTCAGTACTGAATCACATTAAATTTAAGGTTCCCTATTAGACAGAATACGTCAGTTTATACTTGTGATAGTCAGTCAAGCTTGAATTAGAACTTTCTGGCTTCAAGCTAACAGTTGTACATCATAATGTTGGACATTTATGTATTCCTTTAGTCTCTGTATGAGGATGAAACTACTCTTGAACTTAAATTATGATATTAAAGGAATATTCACAGTATCTGTTAAACATAACTACCCCTAAGTTCACTTAAACCTGGTCTGTGGTATACTTGTGTTAAAGTTTAGCTATGGTAACCTGTGCAGACCTGTGCAACAAGACACAGAAGACACTGGTTCGTACTACAGTTTGAGGACAGGACAGGATTTAGATCGTCATGTAAAGGTTTGTCTCAAATCTGCATCCACTGTAAAGTCTTTAAAGCTACTGTTGCAAAAGATGTTGGCTAAGATCTGTATTAAACACTGACAGTGTTATCCAGGCAGCCAATAAAGGAAATCAGCCAGGTGCATGATTTTTGTATGATAAGATGAAGGTTATTTTTTATAATTTCGTTAAATTGTATTTGTTTTGGTTTGGTTCCTTTTGTAAAATTATAAGTGAAGTACAACTGGGCAACAAGTCCTATAACGCTGTTGTGTAGCCTATTTACAGGCTGCTGTTTTTCCTCTCTCCTGTTTTGCTATCCCCATGTTTTTTTTTCATTCATCTTTTTCTCTCCAGGCTCACGAGTTTGTGGACGAGCAGATATACGAGCAGAACTGTTTGGAAACGGCTCTGCAGACCTATCCCTCACGCAGTCCCTCTGTATCCAGCCATGACAGCTCCACACGTACCTGTTGTAGTCGAAAGAGAAAGAGAAATGTTCCTCTGCCTAACACCAGCCTGCCCACCACCCATTCAACACACCAGGGCCCGCTGCAGGAGCTCAGTGCCATCCACATACAGTGTGGTGACCCACTGTCCCACACCGCCAGGTGAAACAAAAACAGATGCAGGGGCAAGCATCAGAGGTTTGGCAAAAATTTCAAACTCCTGGTGTTTGGCCATTGAAACTGTTTTATGTGTGCAAGCATTAATCTTTCACTCCAAAACACATCTCTGGGGGTACACTTTGAAGTCCCTCACTCGACTCTAGACCTTTAATAGATGGATCTGAATAGGCAATTGTCAACATTAATCCAGCTGCATTTAAATAATCTAATTAAATAAAATATATCTTTGAGAAAGTAGTTATACTTTTTAACTAGCAGAGTACATTAACTTTTAAAAATGTCATTTTAGTTTTGTACAGCTTTATTACACAAATTCCTCTCAAATTAAAAGGTATTTTAAGGACTCACATGTTTCATATTTTACTTCTCAAATGCATCACTAGATACACTATATGGACAAAGGTATTTGGTCTCTGGTGCCAGGTGTTTTCAGTCCCATTGCTACAGATGTATAAAATCGAGCATTTAGACTTCTGCCTTCACAAACCTTTGTGAAAGAATGTGTCGTTCTAAAGAGCTCAATTAATTTGAGCACGGTACAGTACTAGGATACCATTGTTGCAACAAGTCTGTCTGAAATATCTTCCTTTCTAATATTCAACGATAAACTGTAAGTGGTATGCAAATTGCAAAGTGGAAGCATTTAGGACCCACGGCAATTCAGCTACTAAGTGTCAGATCAAGTAAAGTTACAAAGTGCTGAGGCACACAGGGCTTAAAACTTACCAATGCTCTGCTGACTGAATAACTGCAGAGTTCCAAACCTCCTCTGGGATAGCATAGAAACTGTCTGACGAGAGCTTCGTGGAATGAGCAGCATGCGAGCACAATGCCAAGCGTCTGCTGGAATGGTGTAAAGTCCACTGCCCCTGGATTCTGGAGCAGTGGAAATATGTTCTGTGGAGTTCCAGGCAGAATGACGGATTAGTCTTGGTTTGGCAAATGCCAGACCCCTCCTCCACCGAATTTTACCTTATAGGGTTGTTTATTTTTAGGATTGGTCTGGTCTGGTTTGGACTGATCTATGCTTCAGTGTTGAAAAAATCAGTTTGGGGAAGACCCTTTTCTCTTCCAGCATGACTGTATCCCAGTGCGCAAAGCATGGGCCATAACATTATGATCAGCTGATAGTGCTGAAGACCTTGAGTGACCCACACAGAGCCCATTAAACACTTTTGGGATGAACAAGAGTGGAGATTGTGAGTCATACCCCTCATCAGTGTCTGACCTCACAAATGTTCTCCCGGTTGAATTGGCAAGAATTCCCAGACACACTTCAAAATCTTGTAGAAAGTCATCACAGAAGAGTAGAAGCCATTATTGCTGCAGAGGGGAGACCATTTCCATTTTAATGCCTATGAATTTATAATGGGATGTCATAAAAGCTCCTGTAGGTGTAATGTGTAGGTGGCCCAGTACTTCTGTCCATAAAGTCATAAAGTGTTGTTTTAAAGATTTGTTTAGGCATAAATAATAAAGCTGACTGAGTGCAGTTAACTGATAAAACTTTGGTATATAAATTTCTCCAGAATCTTCATTTCCTGCCCAAATTTACAAAAACATTATAGAAATTACAGAACATGTTTTGCTTAAAAAATGATATGTAATTACATATGCAATTACTACTGTTTGTACTAGACATTAACCACATTTAATTATACTTAACAGCCGCTCCAACCTCAACCTTAAAACTGACGAGAGCAGCAGGATCAACTGCAAAAGTGGCCGGATCACCACAGCCATCATCAGCCTCCCAACACCCCCTGCTTTAACCCCTGATGGAGACGGGTTCCACGGGCCCCCACAGCGGAGGCCGCCCCAACCTCCAAGTCACCCACCACCCTTGAGCATTCAGACCACAACAAGTTCAGCTGGCGCCAACATCGTCAAAGTCTCGGCTCTGTGACTGTGTGGCTGAAAGATGTAACTCACCCCACCAGGGGGAAGAAAAGCAGAGGAGGAGGAAGCAGGTAACACTACATTCATGGACGTACCGTGTTCCCTAATACAGGGTCAGTGAGAAGAGAGGTGTACTCCAGAGGACTCACCAGTTATGGAGACATTATTGAGGTAGAGGACTGTAGATATGTGACCTGAGAATCACGCTCGTGTCATGTCGTGTATGTACTGTCGATACGATGAGAGCTGCTGCATTTCTAAACGTTTCCTACAGCAGTGGAGATGGTGGAAAATAACTGATGATATTGTGCAACTGGCAGAAACATCAACAAACCCTGTTGACCATCACAAATTCACAGTAAATTTGACGTGAATTCACAGTGAAAAAGAAGATTTGTTGGATTAAATACTGAAGAACAAAGCTGTTGAATCTGATTGGTCATATTTGTGTTATGTGATTGTCTATAGTATTTTGAGAAACATAAACTGTTTTAGTTTAAAGTCGCCATGCCTGATGCTGCTAATATCATCCCTGAAATGTGTATTTCATTTGTTGCAGACTGGAAACAGCGTTTCTTTGTTTTCGTTGGATAATTGTATCGATACATTATGTTGATTCCTCAAACCAAACTGTGATTTTAGTTGTATTTGAAAAATCCCACTGAATGTGGACTGAAGGCTGACGGTCGTCGTACTGCATTGAAACAGAGCAGTGGTTCTCAGCCTTGAGCTGACCGGAGAATTACTATAAAGCAAATGTGTAATTTAATGTTGAAGGATGAGGTTACAGTACATCCCATGAAAAGACCAAAACCAACCACTTGATTAGCTGAAATTCATTCATCCTAGTCTTAACTGTTTGTGTTACAAAAACACAGGAAAATAACTTGTTTTAAATAATTTTCTCCTGCAGATTAATATATGTGTTGCAGGAGTTTGTACAGCAGAAGGACAATGTACATGAGGGTTCTGACATGTTAATGTAAAGAAGAAACAAGCCATGCAGTGAAACAGTGATAATAATAAAAGGTATATAACTTTGCATATTTTGGGAGGGGAAATACTACAACATTTGGTTTCAGTACAACAGCAAGTGTTAGTAAGGCCAGGATACTGAATAACATGATTGTATCGACAGTGTCCCAGAATGAAGTATCGTTTATGGCTCAGTCACACTACAGTAAAACTGTTGCATTCAGCAACCGATTGCAGGTAGTTTCAAAAACTAACTGGGTGCCCAATTTTGATCCTAAGGTGATTTTGTAGGTTACCTGCTCCGTGGCAGCCTGTGTCCAAACAGTCTGACTCAAACCGACTCCAGTCACTCTCAGACAGACTGGTTAAAGCTTGCAAATAATTGCAGTCTAATTTATAAATGTAGACAGATTGCCAACAAGTAGCAATCAATCTGAGTCAGTCTGTGCAGGACTCATCTGTGCCTCATCTCTTTGCAGTTGATTTTAACACAAATTGTTGCCAACTGCTTGTATTCCTAAATAAAAGCAAAGCTGCATCTATATCATTTCGCTGTCTTGCAGCAACCATCACATCGCTATTTGTGGAGAAATTTCTGTTTTTAGTCTATGAGGTTGTAACTGGACTCTGAATGTAAGTAGTTCATTTAAATTTCTGTTGAGTGTAAATTTCTGTGTATGTAGATAGCAACAGATTTGCAACAGTCAGCAACAGATTCACAATTTGCCAACTGGAGCCCCTTCTGTCACAAACTGACAGCAAACTGAAGACAGCAACTGGGGTTGCAGACCTGGTCCCCATCTTTGAAAAAGCCATTTTGAAGGAAGCAAGATTCCAAGTCAACTGCACACTCTCACAATATCTTTGGTGTCATGCTCTCCAAGCACTCTTTCCTGGTGTGACTGTAGCAATTTCCGATCTTAATAACACCACAATTTAATTTCAAATATCAAAAATTATTTTCAATTTTTTTTTCACAACTTAAGATTGGAAATCGTTGTGTTTGCACAGATTCACTTTGATCGTCTCTTGATTTGCCGGTTTTAAATCACTGCATTTCACCTTTTTTCCTGCCATTGGCAACATTGGGGAAACTTTACAGATTAAATTAGGTCACATACATGGCATGAATTGATAGGATGTTTACATTTAAATAGCCATCATAAAAACAATCTTAATTTTTTGTAACTAAAAAATAAGGTTAAACTTTATTTATTATAAAATACCTCTCACAGAACACCTGTACCCACAGTAGGTACAAGTGGGCTGCAGCCCAGACTTTGAGAATTACTGAGCTAGGTTAAATTCATTGTTACATTGTTGCCATCTTATGGAACAGAAACAGAGAATATTGCTGGGCTTATCCTGACAAACAACCTACAAAATTCATATTAAAAAAAAAATTGTGGTTAAGTGCTTGTATGAATTTGATAGCACAGTGACGCTTTATGCCCACTGTGCTGCTGCCACTCACGTTGAAGGTTGAGCAGGACACTGAAATGGAAAATAATACTGTGCATGTTCATCATGAATGTTTGGGCATTGAATGCCATGAAGGTTGAGCACCACTCGACCTGGACAATTACAGGACGTAACGTATTCGTGTTCGGTTCGGCATTATAAAACTAAAACTAAAACGAAATCCGCTGAATATTTGAAAATATTTTAAGTGTAGATAAAATACCCAGAGCTAAAAATTATTTGTTTTTTCAGGTATTCTGTCTTACCTTAAAAATGTTAGTTGATTTTTTATTTTTTACTTTCTTTTTGACATATTTGTAGCCCTCTGTGTCTTCTCTAAATGTCTCTGAAAAGATGTGATTTCACTGATGACTTGAAATATTTGTGTGCTGTTCATAAGACACCAAGCACAACTCATATCTTCTCAAATGTTTAGAAAAATAAAATAACTTAATCCACTTAATGTTTTCAGTGATTTCCACCTTAAACATGTTTTTTTTTTCTTACATTAAATGTGTTTATCTTGAAAGCCAGTTAAACCAATATTATACCAGCTTCTGAGCAGGATAAACAGCACATGTAAGTGACCCTGGAGTTGGCATAGTTTTGTCAAACTGCTGTTTTTAAGGTCAAAAACAAACTCATTCTAAAGAATATGGAGCTAATAATTCGGTCAGTCTCAGAGATGCTCACAGGATGGCAGCAGAGATACTTTCTAACATTAAATCAAAATGAGCTGAGCCCCGTAGGACTGATTTCTGGCCTTACTCCTCACTGGATTATCATTTCTAGACCTACTTGCTGCACACTGTTGCACATTTGAAGTCGGTAGATGCGTGTTTGGAATAGTTTGTGCCAAGTGTGCTATAGTTATCTGTATCAATTACACAATGTGTTTATTTTTCTCTTGGTTTTGTTTGTTAACGTGGAACCTGATTATTTAACTTAATGTGCTTCTCAATCATGAGGTACCAAGTGAGGTCTTTTTTTGCTGTACTGGTATTTTTTGTGTTGCATTTCTGTATTTTGTCACGTTTTAACAACGAGGTGAAAGTATTGTGTGAAAATGGTCACTTTTCCGTCCTTTGTAAGAACAACAAAGTAGTGGTATTATTTATGCTGCTTTACAAAAACAAACCCTTTAGACATTTTTGGTCTCATTATTGTTGGAAATATTGAGCATCTGCCCGGCCGTGGCGTTCATAAGCTGGATTTTGGTTACCATTAAAACAGTATTTACATATTAAGGCTTTTTTGCAGCTTCATAGACCACGTTCACCTTTTTTAAAAATGTATATTAAGAGAAATCACCTTTCTCACACCAGAGTGACTCATATATGAAGATTTTTGTTGTGATTATCTGATGGACTTTACTTCAAAGGCGTTGTTGAGGTCTGTTCTAAAAGTCTTGGCATTGCTGTTTGTGTTGTTTCTTATTCTTTTTATTTTTTGAACTGAGCTTTTTCTGTCTGTTTGCTGTGTGTACGGTATTCTGTCAGTTTGTTTGTTATAAGAACTATGAAGTGTCAGAAAATTAAACTCTGCCACAACAGTCAAACGCTGTCTTTCTTCTCGCTCCCGTCACCAGTATCTTTGCATAGAAATCTGCATTTTTATTTTGGTTTCATTGTTTCATTTTACACAGATTGGAATTTCAAGATGAGCCCAGTCTTGTTTAAATTTAGGAATAAATCACATCATCTCTTATATTTTACACTTAAATCTCCAACTCAAGTCGAGCTTTATAAAAGTGGAATTACTGACATAGTATTTCACAGACTTCAAGCAGAGCCCATGTATGCATCATACATACACAGACTTTTGCACACTATTCACTTCGGCACTGGCACAGTGACCCCACGTAAAGTCTGTAACTTTATGTGGTCTGCTACTTCATGGCTGACTTGCTGTGGTTCCACTTTGCAATAATACCACAGCTGATCATGTAATATCTAGTGTGGTATTACTCAAATGTAGTGAGAATGGCCTGTTCGGTCATAAATGTTTGTGAAAGCAGATTGCATAGCTGCATGGCTATAGGACTGAAAACAGAGCGTCATGTGCCCGGATACTTTTATCCATTAAGTCTATTCAACCCAATATTCTGCAGAATCTTTTATTGTGTCAGTTACATTTATTTTGTTGTGAACAAACACCACATTTCTTCTTGTGACTATAAAATAGAGCTTTAAAAACCACTGAATGTTTGTTCATGTACGCTTCATATTCTCAAAAGCAGGATTAGCATTGCCAAAATGTTACACCCTTCAATATTTTACATAACCACAAACATGAATCTGTCTGCACATTAGTAAATGCCTCACGAGATGAAAGTATGAATCAGCCTTTGTAGAATCGATGCCACTGTGTTTACTAAACATATTACCAAACACACATTAAATATTTTATCACCGAAACTAATGCAATATATTCAATGGGTAAGGTTGTAGGCTGTATCTAAGATCATGCGACCACATTTATTTTAATACAACAACGTTTTAATGTTCTTTTAATCTTGCAGAGTTTTAGCAGATACAGAAAACTTTTCATGTTAACAA
Organism: Pundamilia nyererei; assembly: GCF_000239375.1. NCBI lineage: Eukaryota > Metazoa > Chordata > Actinopteri > Cichliformes > Cichlidae > Pundamilia > Pundamilia nyererei. Next base: position 997,942 of record NW_005187497.1, read on the forward strand.
ATCTTTTAGTAATTGAGGACAAGTTTGTTTATTTTAATGCACTTCTTAGGATTTATTTGTTATAAAACAGCCAGTTACTCAGCATGTGGTGATTTTAGCAGGGAAGGTGCTTCATTATGAAACAAAATTTAATTTGTAGCAATCAGATGGTGTATTATTCAATGATAAAACTAGCCCAGTTAAGTAGCACATCACTTAAAGCAGCAGACATGATAGGAATGCTTTGAAAAACAGAATTTAAACGCTGCATAAATTACATATCATATTACGTTAAAATGCTGTTTGAGTCATGTTATTTTTCTAGAACACCTCTTTCATGTGTGCACGAGTGTTTTGATGTCAGCTTACTCTCAGCCACAGGTGTGGTCTTGACAACCATTTGAAGCTTATTATTTGCCATTAGTGGTTGTGTGACTGACATCAGCACATGGAAGAACTGCATGACTCAAACTCAATGACTAACACTGCTTGAAGTAAACACAAACATACCCAACAAACACATCTTTACAAACCCGCTTTGAAGATATTAAAGTAAATGCCACTTCAGTTTTATGCATTACTAGTTTTGGAAGATTTTGCACTAGGTACAACTGTTGTGAGTTTAGACCCTATTTTCTGGTACCCCTAAATTTCAACATACCACCCATAAAAATAAACAAGGTATGGTAGCAATAATAGTGTATTTTGATATTATTTTCTGACTGATGTCTCTAATTTTATACATATTCTCAACTTGTCTATTGCAGAAGGTAAAGGTTACAAGGAAATCAGGTCTAAATGTCTAGTTTTCTCGCTGTCGTGATGTAAACATAAATTAAAACATAAATTGTTAAATAGGACTTGTGTTGCTGCTGAAAGAGGATGAAGATGTAATTTCATGGGCTAATTTTAAACACATTTTATCTTAAACATTTGCAAGCTGAAGTGCAAATTGTTCTTAAAATGCAGGGTAATTGCTGTGATGTGAAAAACGTCTCCTGATGTACATCTGATCTTTAAATAGTGTATGCTAGATAGTATAATAGTATGCTAGATAGAGACCATGAGCTAACTTTAGCTTTCTTATTCAGTAGTCTGGTGCCATGCTGCTATTTGCCAAGGAACTAATGTATTTTATTACTTTAATTGTATTACTTTAACAGTACAGTACAGCTCCAGTGAGTCAGAGGGATGTTGCATTTCAATGGCCAGCAGTATCTCATATTCATATCAGAATATTGTTATAAAGTGATGCATATCAGCCTTTAATTGGGTTATAAAATCTGTTTTACTGGTACATTCACTCTTTAGTAACTCCACAGAGACTGAGACAAAAGAATAAAGAGGGAGAGGGGGAGAGAGGAAGAAGGAGGAAGACTAAAAAGAGATAGTCAGCAGAATTATTTTGAATATCTAAGCAGTGTGTTATACTGCTATTAAATGCTGATCACCACCCTGCTCCTGTGAGAACTTAATTTATTCTCATGTTATTATTTTATTTTAATCCAGTGACTGATGATGTCTATGGCACAGTTTATAGAAACGTTTGAAAATATTAAGACATAAAAATAAAAATTGATGTTTCATTTCAAATTGCACTGACATCAAGCTGTTTTGGAAAAGTGACCTTTTAATGCTTGGATTGGAGAACTGAGAACGGAGCTGTGGAACTATTTGGACCAAATCGTTTGCAGATCATGATTAATTAATTTTAACCATGATTACCGCAAGCCCTGTAATTATCCATTCGAGCCTTTAGATGGCAGTGCACTAAAATATTTGGTAGACCATGCAACACTACCAAATGGTTGGTTATCACAGTACATATTAGCCCTTAATTTAGACCCATTTAGATCATATGTAGTATAAAATGTAATCATTTTGATGTCCTTTTTATTAAACTAGATAAATCTTCCATGCTTTTTTTGCTAATTAAGACACTGATGTGTTCATAAAACATAATTCACATTTTAACAGTTCCCATATTTGTGCAAATTTTGATAACAAACTAAAGTAGTAATTGGGAACATGAAAAATGAAATCTTTCTACAGATAAAATCAATTTAAAGAGAAAAAGAAAATGTTATTCTGTGAAAAAAAACTGTCTTCTACATCCATAAGAAAAACATCACAATTACCACATACTAACAAAATTATGCAAGCACTGTTGTTACTGTTATTACGAAGTTGTGCAAGTTACAGAATCTTCTCACAAACACATCATTCATCAGCTCCTTTGTGTGCCGCGGTCCAAAGAAATAACCTGTCAGCTCAGAGCGCCGATGTGGTTTTATTACATGTTTTAGAACAACAGCTTTAAATTTCTACCGCTTTTCACAGTAACTGGCAGATATTACATCATCCCTGTGCCTGCTGTTTATAATGCAAAACATGAAAGCATGCATCTTGTACAGTTCAGTAAAATGAAGTAACTTAACACACGGAGAGAACCGCACTCACACACACAATACCACCATTAAAAGACCAGGTGTATAATTTATTTGAGCTTTGAAGAGAGATGACTGGTTCTGATGGCACAGTTAACCCTCAGTTTACACTGATTGACTTCAGCAAGTAATTTTACATCTTATGTTTTGATAATAGTGGGATTTCAACCAGCGTAGGGGTTCTTAAAAACTATCAGAAGCTATTTGAAAGAAAAGATGATTAGTGTGATTAACGTCTGAGTCCTACAGGATTTTGCACACTGGCATGCACATGTAGAGAGCTTGTTAGCCAAACTTGTTCAAATGTTGTACATTTGGTTAAAGGCAATCCAAAGGCGCAACTTGTAGTAACATGTGCAGTAGCCTTTGTGTAGCTTTCCACATAAGTGCTCTGTTTGAGGTGGTAAGCTGCTGGCAAAGCAACTATAGATATCAAAAGTCATCTTTCACTGCTTTCATTGCTAAACAAGTCTCTGGCCACTTAAAATGAAGAGATGCACATGATTGCATTGGACTGGATGGATGAATGGATGTGCAGTATGTTTTAGTTTCATGGTTTAGCTTTTGGTGTCTTATTTTCAACAGAGCAGCTCTGTAATTGGCTTATTGTTCTGCTTTTTTTAATGACAATAAATCCACATACTGTTATGCTTTTTCTTTTCTCAGTGATTAAATTCCTTTTTGGCCTGAACGCAAAAACCAAAACAAGTCATCACAGTAAGCGAGTCACAGTGAGGATCATAAAACTTTCTGTGCTGATGTGCAGTTAGGCATTTGCCGCTGTGCAGCCTGTGTTGCCGTGCTGAGTGATCTGAGGAGACGCTGCCTTATCTAGTGTATGCTCATGCTGACAGCTGGGAGGAAGTAGGCTCGTGAACAAGAAACAGCTGCAGGTCTGGATCACATTTGCTATGAATCTGCTTGATCACGAACCAGCCTGCTAAATGTTAAATAGACACATGTGTCATCATATCAGTCCTGAGGAGGACAGTACACTCATTCTCATATGAGTTTCCTTTTAAAAAAATTAGTTTGCAGGCACAAAGAAAGTTTGATGGAGTCATTTTTTTCCATGTGACTGAAACATTTGACTAAAGCTGGCATGCAGGAGAAAAAGTCCCTTTTAATCTGGTACTGCAAAAAAAAAAAAAAAAACTCTTAATGATGAGTGTTCTCAGATCATCCATCCATTCGCTTACTCTGGGAGGAAGCCAGAGTGCCCGGAGGGAACCCACGCAAACACGGGGGAACATGCAAACTCCACACAGAAAGACCCCAGAATGATGAACTCAGGGCCTTCTTGCTGTGCAACAACAGTGCTAACCACCATGCCACCCTGCTGCCCCCTCAGATCATTCATATAGAAATTTATTGGTTGAGATAATTTAATTGTTTTTTTATTTCTAATATACACTACTAGTCAAACGTTTAGGCACACCTTCTCATTTAATGGTTTTTCTTTATTTTCATGACTATTTACGTTGTAGATTCTTACTGAAAGCATGAAAAATGTGAATAAATACATTTGGAATTATGAAGTAAAACCAAAAAGTGTGAAATAACTCAAAACATGTTTTATATTGTAGATTCTTCAAACAAGCCACGCTTGGCTTTGATTACTGCTTTGCACACTCTTGGCATTCTCTCGATGAGCTTCATGAGATCGTCACCTGAAATGGTTTTCCAACAGTCTTGAAGGAGTTCCCAGAAATGCTGAGCACTTGTTGGCCCTTTTGCCTTCACTCTGTAGTCCATCTCATCCCAGACCATCTCAATTGGGTTTAGGTCAGGTGACTGTGGAGGCCAGGCCATCAGGTGCAGCGCTCCATCACTCTCCTCCTTGGACAAATAGCCCCTACGCAGCCTGGAGGTGTGCTTGGGGTCATTGTCCTGTTGAAAAATAAATCCCCAACAGTGTCACCAGCAAAGCAAGCCCACACCACCTTCTCCTCCGTGCTTCACAGTGGGAACCATGTATGCAGAGACCATCCATTCACTTTTTTTGTGTCGCACAAAGACACGTCAAGTGGAACCAAAGATCTCAAATTTGGACTCATCAGACCAAAGCACAGATTTCCACTGGTCTAATGTCCATTCCATGTGTTTCTTTGCCCAAGCAAATCTCTTTTGCTTGTTGCTTTTCCTTAGTAGTGGTTTCTTAGCAGCTCTCTGACCATAAAGGATTCGCACAGTCTCCTCTGAACAGTTGATGTAGACATGTGCCTGTTACTGGAACTCTGTGTGGCATTTATCTGAGCTCTAATGTAAAGTGCTGTTTACCTGTCATTTCTGAGGCTGGTGACTCAGATTAATTTATCCTCAGCAGCAGAGGTGACTCTTGGTCTTCCTTTCCTGGGGCTGTGATGCAACAGTGCTGTCCCTGCAATTTTTTGTTGACATACAAGATTGTTAAAAGGCTTCAGAGTAAAGGGCGATCGTGGCTCAAGAGTTGGAAGTTCGCCTTGTAATCGGAAGGTTGCTGGTTTGAGCCCTGCTTGGACAGTCTGGGTCGTTGGGCAAGACACTTCACCCGTTGCCAACTGGTGGTGGTCAGAGGGCCCGGTAGCGCCAGTGTTCGGCAGCCTTGCCTCTGTCAGTGCGCCCCAGGGTGGCTGTGGCTACAATGTAGCTGCCATCACCAGTGGGTGGATGACTGAATGTGTAAAGCGCTTTGGGGTCCTTAGGGACTAGTAAAGTGCTATACAAATACAGGCCATTTACCATTTAAAGTTTGTACACATGCCTGAAACTGATACTCTTATCAGCTCATGTTAAATACACAGCAAAGCCAAACAATTACAAGCTTAGAAAGTCCCTCAATGCACATATTAAACAAATATGGATGACTGCTTTCTTCCATTTGGGCAAAATGTATCTCTAAAATTTGAAACATCCTGTCCCAGAGTGATGCTGAAAAACTAGTTCATGCATTTATTACTTCTAGGCTGGTCTACTGTAATTCGTTATTATCAGTTATTATCACCTTTCTCACTCACTATGTGTTAATAGACCTCTCTGCATTGAATCATTACTTGTTATTAATCTCTGTCTCTCTTCCACAGCGTCTTTTATCCTGTCTTCCTTCTCTCTCCCATAGCAGATGGCCCCACCCCTCCCTGACCCCAGTTCTGCCGGAGGTTTCTTCCTGTTAAAAGGGAGTTTTTCCTCCCCACTGTCACCAAAGCTCATAGGGGGTTGTTGGGTTTTTCTCTGTATGTGTTATTGTAGAGTCTACCTTACAATATATAGCACCTTGAGGAGACTGTTGTTGTGATTTGGCATAGTAAAATAAAATTTAATTGAACTGAATTAGAAAGTGTTGTTAGGACAATCGTGTGTTCACTTTTAGATCAATAGAGTGTTTTGAAAGTTAGTCATCAGGACTGTCTAGACAATATTTTGCATTATGTCAGTCAGAAGGAGACATAGATGTTTGTGAAATCACAAAGAGGCTTTTAGTAATCTCACAGAAACTGGATTCAACACTGTTTCTCAACACTCCCTCCAGATTAGAGTGAGGGCGGTGAGGATCACATCCTGTATCTGGAATAGGTTGCTCTTTATTGTTATTATTAATTGAAAAATCAATGAAGGTCTAAATCTGCTGTCAAAATGACACTGAACAGACACAGAGTAATAAATCTGCTGTAAAACACAGAAGACTCTGTTATCATTTCCAGACACTGAATGTTTATAAAGAATATGAGAATAAAACATACAAGTCAGTTAAAGCTCTTCTCTCAGATGTTGAGTCAGACTCAGATGATTTATTTATTTTCTGAGTTTCATTGCTTTTGGAATCTGAGATAGAGCTGCTTCCTCCCCTTTCTCTCTGCATCCATCTGGGAAGCATCACCAACATCATGCAAGACACTGAACCTTCAACATGACCGAAAGCAGGTCAGGGGGCACAAAGTTTCCTGAATGTCAGGCAAAGCTCATCCCTGGCAGAAAACAAAACGGGTGACTGGTGATTTTCTTTCAATTCTGGCTCATTATAACCACGCAAACTCAAAATCACGGAGTATCTCTCTAATTGTTATTTATTTATTCATTGGGGGAAGTTGTTTGAAAGTATTTCTCTAAATCACACAGGGGGAAATACTGAATTAAAATAAAATTAATGACAGCTGGTGACACCATGCACCATTTAGCATCCTCTTGGGATTTTACGTAATTCTTCCTCATTATAAATAATCGTATTTTTTATTGTTAATGTAATTTACCTAAAGTTTCTTCCTTTTGCTTTCTTTGGTATAGTAGTTGTCATATAAAGTAAATCATTTTGAAGTAAAGGAGACCTCATCAAGTTTTCTTGGCATCTCTAGATTGCAAATTGAACAGGAGCTGCATGTGCAAACTTTCAGATGAATCCAATCTATTCTGCGAGGCAGGGAATGTTTACAGCAACTTCCATTTGCTTCTTTGTATGTGCAATACTTCCTTCCCTTATTCTAATCATACCCGTGTCTTGTAACAAAAGCCCACAGCTCAGGTGTTTCCTCTCTGCGCAGCGAAGGTGGCCAGGAAACTGTTCCTATGGACGCGTATGGTTTCTCTTAAACACATCCTCTTTCAGTCCAGTGTAATGCAACAGGGACTGCTGAATATATTTGTCTGTTTTATGGAAAATGCGCTCTTTCAGCAAACCCAACTATCTTATCTTTCAGCCTTTATTTGGATATTTCCAGATGGTCGGTCTCTCTTTTGAGCTGCTGTGGACAGTTCTGCTCGCGCATAGTAAATGATGGATCCGCGTTTTATCCTGGCTTGAATGAGATTCAGTCCGCCCTGAGAGGCTCGCTCATTGGAGGAAATTGGATGGCCAACGTAAGCGCTCCTCTTGAATGAGAAAATAGCAGCAGGGGGAAAAACAGACTGAGCAACACACACGACACTGACAGCAGCCAAGCAGGGGCCACTGAAAGAGAGAAACACGGACCCAGTCTGTTGGTGCAGCCACATGAAGGAGCTCATTATCATTTTTGTATTATTTATTAATTTTTTTGGAGTAAACAGATTTTCGTCATCAGGATTTAAACCACGAGATTCGCGTCATTTTGAGCCGCGCGCGCATTCCTCGGCAGGATCTGCGCATCTTCAATTGCCAATTGTTTTCTGCTCTTCTTAAAGCGTCAATAGTAATGTTCGAGCAGGGACTGGCGAAGCGGTTCAGCTGAATTCCTGTCTTTCAAGAAAAAAGCAAGAAAGAAAGAAAAATGGAACAGCGGCTCGCCAAACAAGAAAGCAAAAACATGGATGCGTGTTTGAGGCGACTGAAGCAGGAGCTGGTAGGTTCCGTTGTATCTTCTTGTGTTGTTACCCTGGACCGCTGTTTTACTTTATTCGTGTGTATTTTGAGCATTTTTACCGCTTATACGCGTTTTACATAAAATATTTAACAATTTTCACATTTTAAATTTAGAAATGTCGCTTTATTGCGCGCTATGTGTCCTGAAACATTTCTACATTTCCAAGTCTAATATTCTGGAGTCTAGTTTTCAGCTGAGGGTGCATGTGTGTCTTTTTAAATCGCATTAATCTGTGTGGGCTTAAAGCTCTGAGCACACCAGAGGCATGTGTACATTTCCCTCCTCTCTGTCCACGCATCTGGGACAGATGTTTTAAGCTTAATGAGCTCAAGACGGTTTTTTCTTGTCATAAATACTCTGCGCTGGGTTATGGATTCTTGAAAGAAAGCGATTTAAGGTTCACACTATTCTTGGTGCCTTGTAGTAAATTTAATCATGTGTTGCAACAGACTGTTCGGAGCTCCAGCTCTCACAGGGGAGTGAGTGAAATTGGCAGTCACATTGAGTTTCATCACGTTTCCATGCTCTAAATGAATTTGTTAGACTCCGTTATTTAATATTTTCATGTCTCCTCTCATCTACCATGTTTGATGTGAGTACATTTAGTCTGCCATTTCTTTCCTCTTCTTTGAAATGTAAAAACAAAATCTGTAAGCTTCACCCTCGTGCCCAAAATCATCTGGCAGTGACACACTGTAGACCCATTTTCTGAGGAGCCTTAACTGGCACAGATTTCATTTGGAATCATCTTCAAAGCAGCGACGGATTTTTTTCCCCCCCTTTTTGTCCAGCCACTGGCCTGCAGAAAGGCCTTGCGTGGCTGCATGTTTTGCAGCTTAATCTGCTCTGTGACTTCATGATTTGCTGCTCCAAATTAGCCACACGTCTGTGAAGTGGCACTTGAGATTTAAGGGGAGTTGACGTTGATGCCAGAAGGACATGTTGTGTTAGGGCTGCCACATCGCAGTTTGGTAACATAATAGAAAAAGTGTCATGCCATGCCGAGGATCAAACAGGAGAACGGGGAGCAGATGCCAGTTAAAAAGCTGAGGCAGTCTCCCCCTGCTCTCAAGACCATGTGGGATGCAATCTGTTGTTCAGAAATAAGGGGTGTCTATGCCAAGGTTGTCACTTTCCTTTCCACTGTGACTGATTTTCATCCAGTGTTCAGTGGAGAGCGGTAAAACCGGCTCTATCAGCAACACAGAGATCACAAACATCTAACAGCCGACTTACAGCTGTGATGCCGAGTCAAGCGGCTCCTGGACATCTCTTGCGAATTTGTGGCTTTGAAGTCAGCAATTTTGGACCATACCAGTTATGCATGTTTTGGAACACTTACTACAAACAGCATGACCTTAAATCATTCCAAAAACCATTTTGCATGATGTTTTGTTTTTTCCTGCTGTGTTTTCATTCATTTCCATGCAGCATAAAAGCAACAGAACTCGAGCTACACAATCCATCACAATCAACATCAAGTTCGTATTCACATTTGTCATTTGTTTGCAACGCAATGAGTGCAGACTAATATAACTGCATTATAACACTATTTTCTCAAAAACAGCACAGAAATGTAGCTTTCCAATCAAACCAGATATCGCTTTCACTTAATTATAGCCTCTGTGTTTATGGTATCTATTTTCTGTTGGGAGAAGTTTAGATTTTATCCCAACCATTCAGCAGGGAGTAACTTTTCCATCTTGCCAACATTACGTCCAGTCAGAGCAGAGTTTACTTTTATCACATAAGTCAAAGAAATATGCCATTTCTCTTTCTCTGTGTTGGGTTGTGTTTAGCAGTATCAGCCTTTTGTGTCCGTTTTACTTTTTTTTTCTTACTTTCCATCTAGAATTGGAAGAAAAAAGTTGGTAAGGAGCACAAATGTCAGTTGTGTGAGGGCTGGAACCAGGCTAAGTTTTAAATGTCTGCTAGCTGTATGTCATATCTTATAGATATGAATGAAAATAGGCGCAAGCTGGTAGAAAAATGCATGTAAGAGCTTAAGCTGATTGTGCATGTCTTGAAAAATGGCATGCAGTGAACGTTACACACAAGGGCAACTGAATGGAAGGAGCAAAAATAATAGTATAGTCCCTTAAACCTTTACCTGATATATTCTAATACTCCTGACTAAAAAGTTACAATGAAACAAGAAAAGCTACATAGTTGAGTTTGTTTGTGTCTATAGCAACAAAGAAGCCTGAATGTGGCATTCAAAGGCTATACGAAAGTCACGTGAATGCCAGCATGACTTCAGTGTTTCACGTAAGACACACTGAAACCCAAACCCTGATGTCCTGTCAGCTCTACAACAGGAGTGTGATATGAAAGTGTGGGCACTGTGTCAGCGGTTGAGGGTGTGGGTCCTTGTGGGAAGTACAGACAGGTCACACTTGAAAGTTTGACCCTCAAACTTGAAAAGCTTGGGGTCTAATTTCTTCAACTGCTGACCATGTCCATCACAACAAATCCATTAAATATCAAACCTGACAGTCAGGAATATAGCACCATCTGTCTTCCTGTGTGACTCAAACTGAAAACAGTCGTTTAACTTTATTCTTTAAAAGAAATACACGAGTCCTCTGAAATCCTGAGGATAGACAGTAATGACAACAATGAAATCATTTCAAGCCTATGCATGACTCATGATTGGTGCAGCAAACAGACAGTCATGACAAAGAAAACATAAGCTCTTCCTGCCTACTTGATGTTGAAAATGCAAACGGTGACACGTCTTTGACTCACTTTGTCGAAATGTAGGGTTCACACCTGGTTAGCAGCGTCAGACACTAAAACATAAATCAGAGCGTTTCATATCATCGCCGCTGAAGCCGACTTCACATGCAGCGTGCCCCCTTTTTCTCTTTCACAATTGAGGCGAATTTCAAACATGACTGTCACCTTGGAATTCAACACCAAAGCCAGCAACCATGAAGTCATGAAATCTGAGAGAAATGCACCTGAGTGCCAAGCCTGTTGTGTCTTCTGGAAAGTTCTTTGTTACCTTTTGGGCGTTGGAGCTGAAAGCTGTACACAAAGCAGGGTTGTGGCTTAACTTTAAGCCCGTTTGTTTTGTGGCTCCCCCTGTGGCTCCCGTTCTCCAAACTGCCCTTCCTTCCCCTCGGCTAAAATTGGACCAACTCTTGGTGGCAGCTGTGGGGTTTGCGTGGGTGATCATTGTGTTTGAGACTGAGCTACAAACCTTTAACAAAGCCTGTTTATCATTATGACTCTGCACACGTAACCGGCTTTTTCATGGTTCACAGAATGGAAAATGAAATCACTGCCCAAGATATCAGATTTATTTTGGCCTTTTTTTTCTTGGATGCAGAGTGAACAAGTTAAGTTAATGCTGCTGTTGTGACCACACGTGCAATCCTGTTAGTGTAAGATCAAGTCCTGACCTCCTTACCTTATACGTTCACTGGAAACAATGTGTGAGGTATAGATCGGTATTCTCTATGCTCTGACCTTTGCATTACATCTTGTCTGACACTGTTGAAGTTATATTTATAAATTTGTTCTTTTTAAAAATAACCTATATACAGCACTGAGGGTTCAGAACAAACCACAAATTGAAACATCTATTATCAAACAGCTGTTCATCTTAACAACAGCTGACACCTCAATATTAGAATTTAAGATTATGTTTTTCTCTGACCTCCAGATAAAAGTAACTCCAATACATTCGCTCATCTTTCAGCTCTGTTTTGATCTTTACCATCTCCTGAGGGATTTGACCTTCCCCTCAGCAGTAATTAGCCTTTCTGTGTTTACTGTCTAGCCAGTAACACTGACAGTCATTCAGTAGAGTAAGTTTATCCAAGGGTTTTGGGTCAAAAGTGGTCAAAAGCTAAAAACAAGATTTAAGATATACTTCTCTAGATCTTCTTGATGCATGCTCAATAATCCAGGTAAGTAAATCTCCAAAAGTTGATTCTGTTCATCTGGACGTAGCGTTTTGTGGGAGAAACATTTCGTCACTCATCCAAGTGACTTGGATACGCTACGTCCAGATGAACAGAATCAACTTTTGGAGAATTCTCTAGATCCACTTTCATATTACAGAAGTCGGTCATTATAAGCATTTCCAGTATTTTAAAAATGAAAATACAATATAAAAAATACTGAAGATGAATTCCTTTAAATCAAAACGACATTTATGACTTAGCAATCCAATACAGTACAAGTATAAATATCCAAAATGTTTCAAATTCCAAATTGAAAAACTGTAAATAAGCTGCACATTTTTAAATGGCTTAAAAAAAAACACTGCATTAAAGGCTTTGCACAGCCATTCACTATCAGTTGAAAAATGTACTAGATGATGCACACAGAAAAAAAACCCAGCATCAACGACCACATTTATTTTCTTTAGGAAATGCTTGTGTGATTTAGCGCTCCTTTTGATCTTAGAGGGGGGCTGAGAATTGGATGAGCACTTTCACTGCCCCCACACGAGGTGCTGACGTCAACTCCTGTGCTATCGAGCTTCTACGTGACGATTATTGCTTCCAGTGAGGAGTTCCCGCCAGGACAACAACAGATTGGGTCCCAGACCGTCTCCAAATATCATCTGCCAAAGATGATGATATGGATCCTAATCATCCTACATCTCCCACGGCAGCATAAATGAGCTCAAGCAGGAAACAAGCTATTAAACCACCTCCCTTTTTCTGAAAAGGTCATCAGGGAGTCTTTGTTGGCCAGCAGGACCTACAAACAGTTATATTTGCTCTCGACTGGTTCATTTTAAAAGTTGTGGTTCACCTAGTTTCCCATTTTCATTTACCCCTAAGTGTTGCAGATAGTTTTGCTAAACCATAAAGAGACAGCTCTATTATCTGAGTAGGGAGGAGAAGCAAAACATTTTCCTAAAAATGAGAACATCTTCTAAAATTAAAGTACAAGAAGGCTTTTATGTTTATCATTCACACTTCTTCGTCTCCTGAATGCGACCCGGAGGACATACGGGCCAAACAGAGTCACCATATAACCTTTTTTTTGTCAAAGAGGCATTCATTGCCATGTGCATAGTAATTTATTTCTTTCACTAAATGCTGCGCAGATTTATTGCCCTCTTTATCGTGACCTCAGGGCCATCCACAGCAGTTCAGCCACAGAGACCTTGTGTGTATCCCCCAGACAGAGAACCCATTCCTGTCCTTGACCCACACAGATCACCATTCATATTTAATTAGGGGTGGAGGTGGAGGAAGGGGAGTACACACTATAGATACTGCTGCTGGTCATCGCCTTCCAAACAGGAAGACCTTTTGGGTCTGATAACCTTGGCCTCCCCCCTTCAGCTACTAACAAACAACAACAGTGAATGGCCTGCATTTTGTAGGCAGAATAGAGCACTGGTTTGTTTTTGATTACTTGTTTGGGTTTATTTTCCTCCTAATAATCTGAACACAGCATCCATGCTCTAAAAAAGTACACTGACTTCGTTCTACTGAGGCAAGTCTGGACTTGCGTGGATGTGTGAGCTCAGTGTGTTTGCACAGCGCATTTATTTTTCCCTTCATAACTGACATGAGGTAATACCGAAACCATGATCAAGGCAGAACTTGATCTTGACAGACAGCAGAGCAGGAGCACTGATTTATTTATACTTTGTGGTATTTAATTCACTTGCATGTATATTGAATGGTTTTCTAGAAGCGTCTTCACAGTTAGAAAGATCTGACATGTGGCTCTGAAATAAAGAATCACCTATAAACTTTTTTTTAAAGCTCTTAATTAAATAGCCCACCACTTTTTAATAAGCCTCTATTCAGTATTAGATGAAGGCTGCCAGCCTTTGTTCTTAAACTCTGAAGCATTCAGCCCTTGATTGGCAATTATGTCTCCTTGGCTAACATCACTGCAGCCAGAAGAGAAAGTAGAGGGTTTTGGGGGGGATTAAATGTTTGTCTTATTTTTTTCAAATTTTTCACATTCTCAAAGAAATGCATACTCTCTCGATTAAATAAAGGGAAAAAAGAAGATTTAACCAAACTTCACAAGACTGCATTAATGATTAAAGTGTTTCTGGGCAGTACAACAATTCCCTGCAGCGCCAATTTCATCCCAGTTCTCTTGTTAAATTAGATTAGACAGACATTATTTCTCATCTCCGTTTTTGTCCTTAAACCCTTAAGGTGCGCGTGTAGGTCCTCTCAGGTCTGCCAGGCCCTGGGCTGATTCACACATTGTAAAAGTGAGACATCTTAGGATTTCCGTAACATCTGTGTCTAAACAAGAAACCGCCGCAGGACAACATTTTTAAGTCACTTTTGGCATTCTGAGTAAGATATCGGATGAGGGATGAAAAGGCTGACATATTTGGGCCACAAAGTTCAGCTTTGAAATGGCAGCGGAGTGCCTGGAGTTAGTTGGCATGTTAAAGGTAGAATAATAGGGTTTGGCTTACTGCTGTTCCCCTGTTTGTTCCCCAGAGCATAGTATGAATTATTAATATCGCCTTAGAATAGAAATGCCAGTAAACAACACTGTGTTTTTAAATAACTGTGGGGAGTGTCTGCATTTTAGGGATAATGGAAAAGTTGCACGTGAATGTTAAACTGCAGTGTTTGAGGTTAGCGTGTGTAAACAGGTGCAGCTCTTTGAGTCTGCATACCTAGAAGATGATATTACAAAAGGCAAATTTAATACATTAAAGCAATCCTGATCCTGGGATAAACTTTACTGAAGGCTCCAAAAATGCAATGATAAATACATAACTCCCCTTTTGCCTCAAGTCTTGTTGACTTTTCTTGTGTAAGTAAGTAAACCGTAATTATGCACCCTTTCCCAGCCTTTCCCAGGACGCAGACAATTACAGCTAATGAAGTCAGCCATATGTGAAAGGCACAAAGACAAGAGACAACCTGATTGTGCTAATTACATGTACCTTCACTTCCTAATTTAGCGAGCCAGCGGGAAGCTCAGAGGCCTGTCATCCCCGCATGTGCATTGATAGGCCTATTATCTGATCTTAGAGGTTATTCACGCCCGCGTGCATCTACTCAGCCATATGTCGTGATAAGCCAAGTGTTTTAATGCAGAGATTTACTGCTGATGGTAAAGGATAGTGTATTGATGTCAAAGCCAGGTCACTGTGCTTCAAGTGTATGTAGACAGTCCAAATTGGATGAATGACAAACATGTAATAAACCAGTGTTTCAATGAAGAGATTTTTTTTTTGCTCTTTAAACTTTATGACACTGTGAGCTAATATTTCTATATATTATATATATAGAAATATTATTTTCTTTCTTTTCTATATTAGAAAAGAAAGAAAAGGAAAGTTGGTCTATTTTATATATTCATTAATAATTTAAGAACATAATATACAGAATAGTTTGCAATAATTAAATCACTGCATCTGTGTGACTCTGTTTCTCCAAAAATGTTTTGATATGGTTAAATTTTGTAAATTCATTATTGAAGTTGTGCAAGTGCTAAATGAAAGCAGAGCAGATGTTGTCATATTTATAATCCATCCATTCATTTTCTTCTGATTATAGAGGTGGGGTACACCCTGGACAGGTCGCCAATCTGTCGCAGGCTTAACTCAGACTCACATTCACACATAGGTCTAATTTAAAATTACTGGAGGGCTCAGAGAGAACTCGTGGAGACACAAAGGGCCCAGCCAGATGGTAGATTCGAACCCAGCTCCCTCTTACTGTTAGGCAACAGTGCTGACCCCCATGCCACCATGCTGCCCTGTATTTATTCTGTGCATGAAAAATGTCTAGCACATGCACTTTTGGTGAACTTGCTCCCTTTCTGCTTGAGCAGACAGCAAAATTCCTGTGTTGCAGACATTTACAGACATGCAGAAACCATGAACTTCCTTTAAGGGTCTGCACGGTCACTGGAACTCCAAGATGCTGCACTTGGACACAGTGGCGTCTAAGCTAAATGGGGCATGCGGACAGGCTGTCCATGACAACATGCTGATGTTCAGTAGGTTTAAATGTTAATCGCATTCAAAACGTTTTCTGAAGCTTTTAATTAACAGTGAACATACTCTATAAAGCTGAGGCTAATGCGAACAGCGTGGCATGTTTGGTTATAAAATCAGGACATATTAAAAATTTGACATGTTGGTAGCTCTGCAAGTAATTAACTTCATCCTGTGAAGTAAATGATGTGCCAGATTTAATGACTATCAATCCAATAGTTGCTGAGACATTTCTCTAAATGTAAACATGGTGCCAGAGGAATGGCCAGGAATTGATGTCACATTCTGGGATGAAGTAGTGGACTAACAAAGTGAGGACTAACTTTAGCATATTTTGAGCTAGCAATTCTGACTTTTCCATACATTTCACACATTTTTATGCCTTGTGTTTTACTTTTTAAATCAAAATGTTGTCTAAGAATTTGTCACATTTGTCAATTTTCCCACATTAAAAAAAACTCATATCCCTTCTCACACAGTAATAAGAAGCTTTGATTACGATGCTGTAATGCCAACTGCACTATGCAGCAACTTTTCCCACCCAGGATCAGCATAATCACTGTTCCCTGGAGATCTAAGTATCGCAGCCTAATTTTGTTGCACCTACATCCAACCTCCTGCCCTCTGCATCCCCTTCTTATGTTCTAATGGTGTCATTCATAATTGAATCCATCAACAGTTTTTTCTCTTCGACATCTAAACATATGGCAAAGGATTCCCCCCTGTTTGCCCCCACCCTTTCCATCTCTGCTCATATGGCTGACTCTCACCACCCCTCTCGCTCCTTTCATTGTTATTCCGTTTCCGCCTGAGTGAGTCCCCCCATCCACCCCCTCACACACACACATTGTATTTGGGGATTATAGTCTAGATGGGCAGTGGTGATTGGCTGTCACTCCCAGTGGTGTCCCTCCATTGGAGGGGGATACATATAGAGGCAGTCAGACTGATCCATTTGAAAGGTGAGAGACAGTGACGGGCTGACTGAGGTGCAGCCAGGAGGATCAAAACCTGCTGCTTTTTTTAAATTTTATTTTAAGGTAAGGTGTAGGTTTTTATTACAGCTGCCTGTTTATTCTCATAGTAGCAATTTATTTTATTTGAAGGCTTAAAGTTTAGTTTAAAGGTATTTGTTTTTGTTGGTTGACTAAGAGCATCTTCTATGGAAGTGTAGTCATGTTCATCTGAAGGTGTGCTCTGCAAGATTTTCACCAAAATTTCCCGTGAACTAATTTTTCAAAATTCCTTGCATGCTTCCTCGTGTCTTTTCACAGATGCTTTATTTTTCATTCATCAATCAGTAGCATGTTATGAAATCATAGCAGAGAAACCTATAATATCTAAGACAGTTATTCAGAGGGCATGCAGTGATTCAAGGCTGGAAGTTAAGACACGGGTTAGGATGCTGGCTCTGGGTTGTGTGGCTGCCTTCAGGAGAAGACAGTTAGTCCAGGTCACATGACGCAGGCTTTCAAACAGATGAGAACAGGAAGAGAGGCGGAGGAGGTTAAAAGCAGAGAGGATGATTACTGCTGCACAGAGAGTAGAACACACGAATACAATGGGCTCAGAGGAGAAAGCAGATATGATAAATCAAATGAAAGGAAGTAAAAAGGAAATTATAGATGGTTTTTTTTTAAATGAAAGCAAGTGTGTTCTACAGCTGTCACTAGTTGGATTCTCTCTCATACGCTGGCCATATGGGACCCCAGCCTGTCGTCCAAAACTAGGTCACATGACCACATAATTAAACAAGGTGCATACCCTAAAACCCACAAGTGAAGAGATAAAAAACAGGCTTAGTACAATAAATTATCTTTTTAATAAGTTTCTTTAGCCTGCTCCATTATTCATAAGGGGGTCATCGCAGTAGATAGATCCATGTTGAATTTAGCAAATTTTTTACCAGGGATAATAACTGTTAATATTTGCTGGAATGAATGACTGTTGTCAGTTGCTCTTGTGCAATGAGATTTTTTTGTCTGTGTGTGTGAAACACAAATGTAAATGTGAATACCGCTATCAGTCCTTTATCTTTATTTCTCTCTCTGTCTTTCTGCAGTTATCCATGAAAGAAGCTGGAGATGGCCTCCATGCTCAGATGAATTCAATGATGGGAGCCCTTCAGGAACTCAAGCTCCTTCAGGTCCAGACGGCACTAGAAAGTCTTGACATTTCAGGGCGGCCTATTAACCGGGGAATGCCCCACACGGCTTCAACTGCTGCTGCTGAACCACCAGCTGCAGCAGCATCAGCTTCAGGAGAGGATCAGAGCCGCTGTATCAGAGAAACCATGTCTGAGGAGCCCAGCCCGAATCACATGCCGAGTTCAAGGCAGTCTTTGGAAAGCAGAAACTCGACTAGTCTATCAGAAAACAGAAGCAGTCTGGAAACCTCATCCTCCTCGTCATCCAGCCTAGAGAGCGAGAGTGAAAGAAGTCAAAGAAGTGCACGGAGCTCAAGAAATGCAAGAAATGCAAGAAGTGAAACTGACCTGGAGTCTGTACCGAGAAGGTGGTCAGGATATACTGCCCCTCAAGTGGACTTCTGTGGACCAGTTGTGGGAAATCCTCCACCAGAGGCCTACCCTAGCCATCCCCGTCCCCGTCGTGCACAGATAGTGGACCTGCCTGGAATCCTGTACAGTCTCTCAAGAGAGGGTCCTTCCTTAGATAGCGACTACTCCCAAGACAGCACAGATGACGCCAGTGACTGGACTTCTTCGCTCATGAGCCGCTGTCGCAACCGTCAACCATTAGTTCTGGGGGACAATGTATTTGCAGACCTTGTGGGCAACTGGCTAGACCTGCCTGAGGTGGACAAGGAGGAAGGAGAAGAAGAAGAAAGGGCAAAGAGGAGAGAGGAGAGAATGGATGGTGGGACAGAAAGACCAGACACCCCAGCTCACCCTCTACGCCTCAGCCGCTCACAGGAGATCTGCAAAAAGTTCTCATTCACCACAAACATCTTCAAAAAGTTCCTGCGAAGTGTCCGGCCTGACCGGGACAAGCTGCTCAAGGAGAGGCCAGGCTGGGTGGCTCCTGAGCTTCCAGAGGGTGACCTCTATAAAAGGCCCAAGAAATTGCTTCCCAAAAGTTCAAAAGGCAGCTTTTACCTGCCGTTCTGGGCGAATGGACAGCAGGGCAAAAGCAGCACATGTATGCATCTTCCAGAGACAGAGAGGAACCACCACCAACACTTGCACCAGTTTTACCAGCAGCCATTTGCAGGGATTTATTTAGACAGAAGGCAGCCAGAGACTGGTCTGGAGAAAATGCAGCCCTTGTTTGACTACAACACAGCTGTGTGGGTCTGACAGCGAGTCTCTGGCCAACAGACTGCCAGTGACGCCAGATTGAGCGTGTGACAGGTGCTGTAGGATTTTGGCTGAGATAAAGGAGCGTGAATGAACGAGAGGCTTGGACACAGTTATCTTCCAAAAATGAACCGCTAAATTCACACCCACATCGTGTTTCTCCTGCGACTGAGAGATTATCAGGGCAACATTTCGTCTGACAATCCAAAAACCCAGACCTCGCTTGATGTGTCCGTGTGAGTGTATGCTGCGATGCATCTGAGAAAGAATGAGACTTTTTTAGGGTTTATGCTGCAACTTTTGTATTATTCAAACTCCTTCACACGTGTGCATGTATGACTGGATTTTCATGTTCTCCTAAAAGACGGTACACCATTCTCAGAATGTCACTATCAATTTAAATCTTTTTAATGCAGACTTTTTCCACTTCTGCTCTACAGGACACACTTCTTTGCACTTCTTTGCATCTATAAATAGCAACACCAACTGTTGAATTGCATGGTTACTGTTTTTATAAATGATGCTACAAACAGCTGTTACTGAACGCACTGCCACTATAGAGTCCTCAGCTTCCCTTTTATTTCCAAAACGGCTGTAACAACCTGGAAACTCATGACTACATGAACTCGTCTTGTTCACCTTTGCTCAGGGAGCGAATGCCACACAGGAGAAAGCACTGCCACATTCAGAATGGGTTTCCAGTATATATATATTTTTGTCTTGCTTTAAAAGCATAACAGCAATACGGTGCATGACTTGTTCAAACTTTGTACATTAAACTTTGAAATCTGTCCCTCGTAATCAGAAATGCTGTGGTTACTGTCATGTTGGAAGCACTCTCTTTAGTTCTCTGCTATGTAGACATGGCAAATGTTGAGTCAACCAAAGTCCTCGTGGGCTGCTATGCAGAGAGAGGAGGGGATAAAGATGGCACAGCCAACCCCAAGTACTGACTAACTGACAGCCATCTGGTACTCAGACATTATGTAAAGTATGTTCGCCACAAGCTTAAAGATGCAAAATGGGCTTCTTTAATCCCAGAGCTTTGTGAATTAACTGACTGTGTTATATACTGTATATATGCAGGCGAATGCATTACAGGGCTGTAACAGATATAGGACCCATAATCTGTGAAAGGTACAACAAACTGAACAGGCTAAATGTACAGAACATTGTACATATTTGTCATCAAACAGCAGCAATAAGATTCATTTAGTGTAATATCCCATCGCATGATTTTCATTATTCTGCACAGATAAATGTCACCATAACAGCTGATTGTGTAAACATTGCTACAGCTCTTGTACTTAAACTACAAACCAGTGAGGTCATATTTAATCTACATTATTTATTCTATTATAATAAACATAATAAACAGTTTCAGTATTTTTCATTTCAAGCAGAACCATAACAGTTCAAATCAAACTATAGCTTCCTTCACAAACTCCCTCAGGTCACAGACGACACTGCCCACTATTGATTCGTGTTTTTTTATTGTTATTATTATTAAGGGACCACTGATATGCAAGGACAATCTGATATTCTTAACTTAATATTAAAGGAAAAAAACATTATTTTCACTCAGTTTTTGATGCAATACCAGACCAATAATCTTAGCCAGCAGGGATTAGGCCTCAGAGGTGGTTTTGAGTGTCTTGGCCAGTTGATCCATATGGTGCTGTCTCTGTTTCAGTAATCAGGTCAATACATATACTGCACAGTCTGAGGGTTCAACACACACAGACAGTTTCTTCTGCCAGAAAGTGCAGTCTGAGATGTCATGACACGTAGTACATATATGTAACTGTAACATTTATTTCTTCCTATTAAAGCTGTCTTCTGAGTGTAATTCTCAGCACTGTTGTTGATATTTTTCATCGAGGTTCTGCGAACCTTCAGTGGTGATCTTGTGTCATGTGCACTGTAAAACTGTCACTGACTCTTTGTAAATTAAATCTGTTTTCAGAATGAAATGCTGCTTTTGTGCATCAGTGTGTTCGTTTGTGCAACATCTTTCTCTACTGTAGAACTGACACGGAAACTAGACATGTTTGGGAAATATAATTACAGTCCATGTAAATCTTTTCTGGTAATGCTAACTAATACATTATGACACAGTAGTTATAATATATTCAAGGCAATTAATGAAAGGGTGTGTCGCAGGAAGAGGAAACAAATGGAAGATTCAAGAGGCATTAATTTGTCCAAAACATAAAGCAAACAGCAGAAATCAAACTAATGAAAGGTAAACATGATCAAGTTTACAGACATTCTGCACAAGAACACTAACCAGCTCAATCTGGAAAGACACAATAGGCAACAATGGAAGCGGAGACAACTTGGAAACTAGATACAACTGAAATTAATTAGGGAAATGGCACACAATAAAAACTAAAATAGAGGACACGAGAGAAAAATGACTACCAAAATAAAAACAGGAAACCACTTCCACAAAGACAGAAAGCTAACAATAAGGAAACACGGGGAGGCAAAATAAACTAAAACTCACACAATCAGATTTAAAGTAAAATTACAACTTTAACACACATAGAAACTGGACATCAAAGGTTAACAAAATGGTAAATGGCCTGTATTTGTATAGCTTTACACTACATTCAGTCATCCACCCATTCACACACTCGTGATGGCAAGCTACATTGTAGCCACAGCTGCCCTGTGAACAGAGGCGAGGCTGCCGGACACTGGCACCACCAGGCCCTCTGACCACCACCAGTAGGCAACAGGTGAAGTGCCTTGCCCAAGGACACAACAACCGAGCCTGTCGGAGGCTCGAACCGGCAA
Organism: Pundamilia nyererei; assembly: GCF_000239375.1. Taxonomy (NCBI): domain Eukaryota; kingdom Metazoa; phylum Chordata; class Actinopteri; order Cichliformes; family Cichlidae; genus Pundamilia; species Pundamilia nyererei. Next base: position 1,019,758 of record NW_005187497.1, read on the forward strand.
CCTTCCAATAAAAAAAAAATAGTTAGCATTCTTTATATTTCTGTAAATGCTTGACTCAAACACAGGTCCCTGCAATGGCCTTTTGGGATATGCTTTGTCTGCTCACCTGAGTGAGTTCTAACAGCATCATTTTAACTCTGGTTGTTGCTACCATCAAAATATATGTTTATTTTATTTTATCTATATGTCCATTTTCTGAAGAAAACAGTTCTTGATGCATGTTCAATAATCCGAGTAAGGAAATCCCAGAGTCTGAAAATGTAGGCTGAAGACGTCATATGAGCGGTGAAATGTTTCTCCCACTGAAAATGGTACATTAAGATTAATAGAACTGATTTTCTGGGATTTGGTTTTATTTACCTCTACATCTGCACTACAGTAAGTTGGTGCTGTGTGTCTAACAGGTTCACTAAGGGGAAAGCCGGCAAGTCACTTCCAGCCAGAGCATCAACTCTTCACCAAACTGATTCTAAATTCGGACCATAACTCCATCAGCCTGTTCAATAAATAAGCAAAGTTAACATGAACTCTGCTGCTCTGCACTTCACGACGCTCAATCCCTGAGATGCTTTTTATGAGACGCACATCAAACTGCATCAATCAGTTTATCTTTCAGTCCCCGAGCACTCTGTCCAAGAAAAGAAAGCAGTTCTTACTGCGACTGCGGTCCCGGGCTTTTATATCCTATTTATAGTATAACTCTCTTACATGATATTCTGTGGCTGAACATTATTCTGTTGATTCAAGCCAAACAGATGACCGCTTCTGTTTTATTAAGCATTTTTCCCACTTTATTATCTCATAGGATATTACATTTTTCCTCACTGTAATCCTAGAAAACTGAGAAAGTGTCGTAATAGCCCCGATGCACCATTACGAGCACAGAGCAGAACGGATTTAATCACTGAAAGTTTTAAATGAGTCAAATCTAAAACTAAAATGGCAAAATTGTTACTAGTTACACCTTCTTAAATATGACACTTTTAGCTTTTTACACAGCTGTTGGCAATGTGCTTGCTCATAGGGAGGTCATCTGATTGTAGGGGTTTTCTCTGTATTACTGTACGGCAGGGGTGTCAAACTCCAGGCCTCAAGTACCAATGTCCTGCAGGTTTAAGATGTGTGCTTGATCCAACACAGCTGATTTAAATGGCTAAATTACCTCCTCAACATGTCTTGAGGTTCTCCAGAAGCCTGGTGATAAACTAGTCATTTGATTCAGGTGTGTTGACCCAGGGTGAGATCTAAAACCTGCAGGACACCGACCCTCGAGGCCTGGAGTTGGACCCCTGCTGTAGGGTCTTGAGGCAGCTGTTGCTGTGATTTGGTGCTAGATAAATAAGCTGAATTGAATTGAATTAAATTGAATTAACTGTGCTTATTTTTGAACTGGTCAAAACCTATTTCAAGAAATCGTCATTGGTTGTCGGCATTTTCACCAATTTCTTTGTTAATTTTATGACACAATTTAATAAATTAATCCTTGCTTTAATTTAAATTAATATGTAGCACTAAAATGATTTTTTTTTTCATTCGAAATTACTTCTCATCACGTTTTTTCTTAATAAAAAAAAGCTATTCTCTGATCTTTATGTCTGATTGAAATTTAAATAAATATTATCTCTCTCTTCTTTTAGTGCCATCTCCCAAAACACATTACAACATTACACAACACTCTGCGAACAGGTCAGTGAGCATCATAGATTAAAAAAAGGTACATTTGGAATAAAAGAATAAACTCTGTGTGTTAGCGTGTGCGTGCACAAACACGTGTGCATGTGCTCATGCAACAGCTGCAGATGTAGTCCGTCTCTTCCTCAGGGATCCCAGCAGTGGACGCTTATTATCTGACCACCTCCTCCTCTTGTCCAAGCCCCACTCACCCCCCCCCCCCCCCCCCCCCCCCCCCCCCCCCCCCCCCCCCCCCCCCCCTTATTTCTGGTCCCAGATAGTCAGCTGTCGCTCTTTCACTGCCTCACAACACAGCTCCTACCCCAAATCTGGGGCACGCAATGCAGTGCAGCACAGTAACGTTGTAACGTTACAAATCAGAGAGTGTGCAGCGCTTAGATTCAGGAGAGGTCTGAACACAAAGACAGGGTCATGTTACAGCTCAACAGTCAACTGTGATTTAATGCTTCAATATAATGACGTGCATGATGATCACATTTTGAGATAAGTGGATGGTTTTATGAGTGGGAGAAGTGAACTGGGAAGGCAGTGTGGACCATGAACTTTAGCGTGTGCATGCTTGTTTCTGTGACCTCTCTGCATCCTACTGCAGGCTAATTTCCTGCTGAGCACTTGTCTTTCAATAACCCCTCAGCTGTGCAGCCCCACAGCTCTACCTCGACCCTCAGGAATGCGCTCACGTTTCACTTTTTATAATCGTCAGCAACTAAAAGTCCAGAATCGTCACTCAGTGCAGCTATCCGCAGGTTCCCACAAGAAACACGAGACTTCTTTATATACACAGTCACACATGCTGAAGCTAGTGAAACCCTCGGTCATTTGTAGTAGCACATAAACACCCCGAACTTTTGGAAATGAAAGACTACATCTTAAAACCACAAAGCAGAGCCAGATTTGGCAGAGAGATAAATGCAAGAGTTAAATCTAGGGCGAATTATTAGGGATTTAACATCTGGCCCCTTTGCAGTGCAGCGCTTATAGCTGAAGATAAGTCTTGCCCTCTCTTAGTCTGCTAATGCATGCAAAGTGGAACTTCACAGGCATGAAATGATGTTGCATTAAACATTATTAACACGGGCTCGTGCTAGAGGAACCATATTACTCAAAAAGTGCATTCATAACACTTCAGAAGATAGCACTTAAATGTGCGAATGAGCATATGCTTTCAATCTTCTCCTTTCAAGTACATGTTCAAGCAGATACATATAAAGTTATTGTTAAGAATATAGGGTGATCAAGTAAGTTTGAAATGAGAAGTATTCATTTTAGCAGATGTTGTAGAAACAATGTCTATAGTTTGACGTTTTAGTCACTGCTCAAAAATGTCAAATATTAATATTTATTAGATGCAAAGACTGGTTCAAAATCAATTTTGACACCTTTTAATGTGGAATAACCGGAGGCGTGGACATAGACTTTATTAATCCCCCACTTTTTCCAAGATAGTTCACAGAACACTGCTACACCTACAGTTTCATTGTACATGCACAGTTAGTGGGGGAATTCACAAGTTACAAGTATACAAAGCACTTTCTACTAATGACTATGTTCCTATGTATTATAAATACACTCAAAGAACTTTACATATGTACATAACATGCAGTGGAAGTGATATATATATACATTAAACACATATTTTTGCAGGTAAATATTACATGTGTGGATTGTACAGTCTCAACATTCAAACTTACCATTTATGCAAATATTAGAATTATTGTTCAGACTTTTAATTTTAATATACTAGTTTGATTACTCAGCAGTGCACACGCTCATGTGATTAAGTGACTAAGGCTGGAAAAGTTGGAGAACTCATCCAAATGATCCCAGAAATGCTGAATATTTCAGCATGACACATGGAGAACTTTTTGGGGGGTGGGGGTTAGACAGCACCATGAAGCTCCCAGCAGACCACCCTCCTCTGAAGCCATGGATGATATCTTTAGGTGCTCTGACAGGTGAACCTAATGCGCAGGAATGTTCCAATGCTTTGATCTTCCTACTGACTTTCAGTCATTTTTAAAGTCTCAGGAATTCAAGTGTGCTTGTACAAATGTAGTCTGACGTTGCTCTAGCTCTACCACAGATTGGCAGATGTGCCGTCACGGCTGTTGTTTCAGGGCTCTCGACTCTGACTCCTGCTGTGTCCTGCACATGTAATCTACTTGGGGGGTCAGCTAAGACACGCTGATGGTTTCATCCTGCACCTCAATATACATCTGGGATTTATTCCAGAAAACATCATCCTGGGTTGCTTACTGACATTTTAGAAGAGAATAATTTGGGAAAGAATAAGAAATATCTGAATAACCAAAAATATAAAACAATTAAAAGTTGCTGACCTACTTGCTGGGTGCCATTTACCAGTTCATGCATGACTTTTCTTTATTTATTTTTTAGGTTGTGATACCATTAAAAACAGAAATTTCCACCACATAATTTGGAAAACTCTGACAGTTGTGAAATACTGTGTCCAAAATGTCTTATAAAGAAAACACAGTAACCTTGATTTGCAAAATGTGAGGATATGGCTGTTTTGATTTATGTAGCACTGGAACTGTTAAATTGAAGTTATAACTGTCACCTCACAGGAAGATGGGTTGAACCCTCCACTCAGCTGGGGCCTGCATGTTCGTCCCATGGCTGTGTGAGTTTAACCAAGTAATCTGGCTTCTTCCCACAACCCAAAGAGATGCTTATTAGGTTAAGTTGGTGATTCTAAACTCTCGCTCCACATTATCACTGCAATAGACTTGCAACCTGTCCAGGGTGTGCCCTGCTTCCTGCTCAGTGACATAGAGATAGGCTTCACTCGCCGTGTGACCCATAATTTTTTTAAAAAATGGATGGATAGTGTTCCAGAGAATCGGTGCCAAGCTGTCCTGAATCAGATGACACATGGTGGCCACACATTTGATGTTTTTCTCTTTTATAAGAACTAAATACGTGCATTTTACACTCATTTTTACTCTGGTCTTTTATCCTGTCTTCCTTCTCCGCAGAGAAGGTTGCAGCACATGGCCCCGCCCCTCCCTGAGCCTGGTTCTGCCGGAGGTTTCTTCCTGTTAAAAGGGAGTTTTTCCTTCCCCCTGTCGCCAAAGTGCTTCCTCATAGGGGGTCATATGATTGATGGGTTTTTTCTCTGTATGTATTATTGTAGGGTCTACTTTACAATATAAGGCGCAAATTGTTTTTCCAAAAAGCATAAAAGGTTGAGAAATTTTTTATTATTTTTGAAGACATTGTGAACCGAGGAATGTGGGCAACAATTCATTATGCCCTTTTATTGCTTGTTTGAGTCCAACAATAAGTTAATAAATCCAAACCAAAAACCTTAAGTGATGTAATACATAACCAAAGTTGACTGAGCTCTCACAAAAAGCAAATCTCCAGAATCTTATTTTCCTAACTGAATAACAATGAACTAAACAGAGCTTTTTAGATTTAGTCAATCATATGTTTAGGAAATATGCAAACCAGCACATCACTTTGCTTGAAAACCTAATAAAACCACACCTACCATCCATCTTTAAACCAGGACAGGACAATGAGTTGTTGCTTCAGTTTGTTCTGTCAACAGAAGCAGCATGAAAGCTGCTGCCTCCCACACCAACAACATCACAACATATCATTAGGTGCACTTTCTATTCACTGCTCCTCACTGACAATTTAAGAGATCATCCCTTTGCTGCAGCCTCAGATCTGAGAGCCTGCAGAGTCGCAGCGTGGAGCTTTGTTTCCCTTTCATGAGTGCAGATCTGTCTTCATCATTACACAGGAGCTGGTTTCCTGCTGCCAGTCATGGCAGTCGCTCCGCAGTAAGAGGGAAAGACTCTTCCACCACCAACATGGCCACCATGCACTCAGATTAAAGGTGACCCCTGCTAATAGCTCAGCAGCCTCCATTTAAACTTCACCACCCTCCTAACAATAAAAGCATCAATTTTCATGAAGCCCCTTAAACCCCTCAAACAGCGAATAATTGAGCCTCGTACTTAGCCGGTCTTATCTCTGCAGGGTGTTGCTCTCATGAAGTGGCTGTTTGCACTCGTACTCGTTAAACACCAATAGACTCCACACACAGACGGGCATGCCCGCTTCCACCTTCCTCCACCCTTTGCTCTATTAATTTCCCCTTTATTTCTGTCATTCCTGCACACAAACACACACTCAGGCACCCACACCACCCCAGGGGGTCTTACTTTCATTAAGTCATACACTGCAAACCAATGGGGGCTCTTCATAATCATTAATCCAGATTAAACACAAATCTCCAGTTTTGACTCATGCCCACAGAGTTATCTAACACCGCTTCATGTTACTTAACGTAAAGCAGCAGTGGTGGCAGTGGCAGTCCCCAGACTCCACTCACTGCCCCTGCTGTCTCCCCACATTTTCCTCCATGTCTGAATCAATGGCAGAAGACATTTTTCCCGAAACATAATTTTCTGTATGAGAGAATATAGTATCCAGGCCAAAGGTGAGTGTTGCAAGAAGAACAGTAAGCACAGTCTCTTCGGGGGTATCAATAAAAGCAAACCAAAGGGTCAGAGTTTATTTTCCACAAGAGACGACAAATATAAAAGATAGAGAAGGGCAAATGGTGAAACAGCTATCTAACTGAAGTTCAGCAGTTAGACGCAACACCTCGGCCTTGAAGAAGACAAATAGGAGCTTCACATTCAAGCGGAATTAATAATCATGCCTTTCATACACATGAAAAAACCATATGCTTATAAAGGACAGAAGGATCTGTGGTACAGTTCATTAAAGTGGAAAAGATGGGAAGTGTACAGAGAAATGATCAAATACTTCTACTTCTTTTTTATACTTTATACATCCACTGCAGAACCCTCACATCTACATATATCTCCAGATACTCACATATTAGGATTTTGAATTATATTTAATACTTTAAATCAGCAGCCTCCAGTCTGTAAGTTTAGCACTTCACGTGTCACATTTCATGACTGCAGTTCCACAAAGGAGACAATCCCCTCTAAACTTCTCACATGGTCACATCAGTTTGAGGTCAAAGAGCTAACGTTTTGTGTTCACACAGAAAGGCGAAGATCTGAAAAATGTCAACAAATCGGAAAAGGGTTGTCACAACTGCTCAGGTTTATCTTGTGACCGTTCTGACCCTTTTGCCTCATGCCCCAGAACAAGCTGGCTGTTTCGTGAGTAACCTAGGTTAACTAAACCATAAGATCCTAAATATAGCTGCAACTATATGTCAGCCAGTATTTTTGATACTTTAAGCACATGGATTTTAAATCTAGGCATTTTCTAATGTTCTTCATTATGTCTGGTTAATGAGTGAGACTGTACATGTCTTCTACAGGAATATAAAACCTTTTTGCTCAGCGAAATGATTTCCAACCAGTGAGACATGTTTGACATTTCTACATGATAACAGCTGAAGGACGGACATCCTGAGTGTAGCATGATAATAAGAAAAGGGAAGCAGTCTGTCAGAATCAAGTTATTTTTCTGCTTTTACACTTGGTTGAATTTGAAGTGTGTGGAGAAAGGGTAAAAGTGACAACAAATACGCTGTAGGCGAGAAACCCATTATCTAGCTCTCAAATCTCCAATTAGAGGAAAAGTAATTCACAACACATTATTGATCTGAACGCTGTCAATTTTGACAAGATCTGCAACAACACTGATTTTTTTCTAGCTATGACAGATGACTATAAATAACTGACCAAGTCACTGCTGTTGTGTTAATTGCAGAAACATGTACAGTTTTCTTGTACTGTGTGAAGCTACAAGTATTTAATAAACTGTAAGTTGTGTTGGTGGCTGAAAGCTCCTCTTAACTGTAACCATCAAATCCGGTTTAGGCTACATTCTCAGTGTTGGTGAAGCAGTTGGAAAGTCTGACAAGCCTTACAACTCTTCTCTAGTTTTCATACAGGAGCGGCTTTCAGGCTTGTCCTTGTTTTCCATTTGATTTGGGTTTGGTATTTTTTGTTGTTTTTGTGTTTTTGTTTTGTTTTAACCCGTGTACAGAACATGTTTGGATGAGAGCTTTGATGACTAAGCTTACCTTAGTCATCACGGTTTATCTGTTTTCCTGTTTACTGTGAAAATTAATGAACTGCAAGTTCTGACCCACGAAAACAGGCTTAAAATAAAATGTAGACTGTCCAGTTCCTTAGAGAGTCTTTTAAAACAGCTAAACACTGAACAAAGCCAGGGCCTTGCCAATTAGGGTAGCCACACCCTAAAGCATACCATGTTTTATCATTTATTTTAGTCTAAATGGGACCATAATATACTAAATAGGGATTCGGGTCCACTGAAGAAGACTTCAAAGTAACAATAGAGAAGTGTTAAGAGTGCAAAGGTAATAAATGAAGTGAGAGGGGCAGGTTTCTCATACTGCTAAACAACTGAACTTCTTCTGCAACCAGAGAATTTTCTCCTAACTGTAGATTAAAGAAACATCAGCGTGGAAGCGTTGTCCATCTTTGATATACAGTGTATTTTAGTTATTGCTACAATTTTTCTACAATGAATGTTTAAACATTTATAGAAAGATGTTGAACACAGCACTGTACCTGTCACACCACCATACACATTTCTTCTTGAACATCAAAGGACTTTGTGCACTTCCAGGACTAAATGTTACACGTGAAGATAATTCATAGCCAACAGAGCTGAACACGGAAGGCATCATTTTTCTAACCGCTTATCTGCTTCTTCCCATCATCTCTTCCTCGCTCAGCATGTGGCCTCAAGGGAAGGACTCACTGAATACTACACCCTCTTCTGTCTGGTATCACAACCACAGCCTATTCCCGGCAATGTGTGGCCCACAAAATCTAAAATCCTCTCCATCGTGCATGCTGGACCATTCGTTCTGCATGAGTGAATCTCTACATAGAGAGGGATGCTGAATGATGAGACGGGAGACACAGACGCAAAGGAAGATGTTCAGGATGGATTCCTTTGTGATGCTATTTTTTAAGTCATAAGAAAGTTGGATGGACATCCACATTGTGGGCAGCAGACAAGAGAGCCACAGGGCACGTTTATTATTTCATGGGGGCGTGAATTTACAGAGGTGTGGTTCAGTATAGGTCTCTGTATTTGGTCTGTTTCTTACCGTTAATGTGACTCAGCAGTCTGAGTCCCTGTGACCCAGTTTGCAACCTTTTGTATCAGGTTTATTCATGCTCTCTGGCCTCTACTGGAGATGGCGGGTTAATAATTAATGGAAGCGGAAGAAAGAATTTGAGTTTTAAAGTTCCTTGTCTCACCTGGATAAATAACGAAAGGGTGGCCTGATTTTAACAGCATCCTCAGAAAGATTCAGTGTCCTTTTCCTGCTCTGAAGCACTGCAGCTGACCCATTTCCCTAACTTATTTCCTTTACCATCCTTCATTTACTTTTGCCAACTCCCCTCTTACATTTCATCTCCTATTTTTTGTATTCCCCCCCCCTTGCTTCTTTTACTCATTTCTGTCTGCTTTGGCTGTTTGGCTGTTTCTCTTCTTTGTGATTTTTCTCTCTGACACACCATTGTGCTCAGTAACACAGTCGCCTGGAGTCAAAAACAAAGCACATGAAATGTCTCTCCAGCAGCCTGATGAACACCGATAGTCACAGCTGAAATGGCACCGGTAGCCTGCTGCTGCTGCTATCTCTTAACAGATCTATTCTTCTGCACTTGATGCTGAATAGAAAATAAAATTTCATGTAGAGTATCAGCTCTGCTGCAGAACGAAGTGTGAGCACTGCAGCGTCTGTTACATCTGTGTATTTCCATGTAAATGATGCTGAAATTAGAGTTTAATGAAATTTCTTTCGTGCTCCCAAGAAGGCTTCGTCTGTGAACAATGCTGAATATGCATTAGATTAGAAAATTTCAAATGCTGTCTGTTAGGGGAGCATCTATAAATAAGAAACAAGCATAAATACGACAAAAACATAACTGCATTTGTGTAGTTCCTTGCAGTTCAGTTACCTGCAGGATAGAAATATGGAAACTTTCTATGTCAAGGGTAAATTTCTGGCTAAAGCCTGTATCGTCACATTTCTTATATATGACTCTAAACCAGGGGTGTCAAACTCCAGTCCTCGAGAGCTGGTGTCTTGAAACTTTTAAATGTGCCCCTTCTGGGACACAGCTGAATAAAATTAGTAGGTCATTAGCAAGACTATCGAACTTGACTACATACTGAGGTAGCAACCCCTAACCTACTCAGGTAACTTTAAATAAATGTAAGTTTTTGGAAACATTTACTTCTAAAACTACTTTATTGCACCATGTTCATTCACTCACGAGCTGCTGTAACATGAATCAAATGGCTGAAGTGCCACCTCAGCATGCAGTCAGGTTCTATAGTCTTGCTAATGACCTACTAATTTTAATCAGGTATGTTGCAGCAGGGACACATGGAAAAGTATCAAGACACTGGCCCGTGAGGGCTGGAGTTTGACACCTCTGCTCTAAAATGTATAGAAATCTAAAGATTGGTCTAAAAATAATGGCTAACAAAAGAAGTAGAAGATGGTGAGGATGAGCTAACTAATTTTTCATATCCCTTAAGCTGATATATTTGAAAGCACAGTCTGTAGGCAGAAGTCAAACTGAAATGCAACTTAAAGAAAAAAGTAATGTACTTCTTTTCAAACTTAGAACCAAAGCTAGTTACCTTATCTTAGCACAGTAGTCCTTAAACCATTGGGAAGGATGAAGAGCCATTGCAGGTGGGGTGCAGATGAATAGGTGATAAATATGAAATGAAGTGACTGATTCTGATTCTTGTAGGGAAAATAAAATACCAAAGTTCTTGATGGTATTGAGGTGATGTTTATTTCACACAAAGAAGTGAATTCTTCAAATTGAGTGAAACAAACAACCTAGTCTTCTCTAAAAGTACAGACATAAGGCAAGAATCGAAAAAATCTTCCTGACAATCAGCAAATGGTAGCATAAACTCTGGCCCAGTGAAACACTTCACTCATACAGAGAGAAAGACAACCATTCACACTTAATCCTCGCCTACAGCAGGTTTAGCATCGCCAAATAACCTAACAAGCATGTCTTTGGAGTGTGGGAGGAAACTGAAACCCCCACGCAGGCACAGGCAGAATGTGCAAACTGTGCAACACCGGGAGGTCAGCTGGGGAACCTTCTAGCTGTGAACCATCACACCTCTCTATTTTTCATATTATATTTATTTGCTTGACAATTTATTCATCTGTCATAATGTATTGTCCAACTTTTCTAAATGTTAATTTCAAAAATGTTCAACTGGCAGGGTTAAACCTGGTGGAAAAATCACTTCTGTTATTCCAGGAAACATGCAGGGGTATACTTACCAGCACAGGCAAGGTGTATGCAGATACCTGGCATGCATGTCTGTACACCTTGTCTTCACTTTTCTTCTTGCAAAGGTAATGTCAAGCTTTTTGCCAACAATTAAAATGCAGTTAGAAAAACATGTTTTATGGCGATGATGACATTTCTGGGACTTTTTGAATTCTGTCAGTTAAGGTGAAGCTGTTAGCCTGCAGGTCTGAGAGACTGCTGCAGGGAAGATGGGGCAGGAAGTGTGGCCACGGTTGTAAACATAGAGATGCCTCAGGTAAAGAGAGAAGCTACTGTATATGAAACTATGCTGGACTTATTTGGCTGGTCTAGCTGGATTTTAATAGAAACATAATGAATTCATAATGACAAGCTAACTTGTAGCTAGAATGTATTGCTGGTTGCAGTCTTACGTTAGGGTGATTGTAAACTCTATAATATACTGGGATACTTTCAATCCTTGTTGCACATAAGATGTCAAAAGAAGCAGGCAGATGGCCTGAGGAAGATAAATACAGTGACCATCATGTGGTTAGTACCATAAATGAAACATAGTAAGATTTTATCTTTGTTTTTATTGAATCCTGCTCTGAAAATGAGAAATACACCCTGTAAGAAGAAGCAAAGGTGAAAGAGGACTCAAGGGAAAGAAGGAGAAGCATATCTGCCCTTTATTTTAATCTAAATATGAGGTGGGAGAGCAAGAAGAGGAGGAGGAGGATGATGACAGGATGAGATGAGACATTCACTACTACCCCTGAGGAGGAACAGCAGTACATGCTGAAGCCTGATGAGAAGTGAGGGCAGAGGATGTGTGTCCCTGTATGTGCGTGTGTGTGGGTATGCAGCATGTGTGCAAAGCACAGGGTAATGAATGACCCCCAGTTTACCTCAACGCTGCCCAGCCCTGTGATCAACATCCCCACATACTTCCCAAATTAAACATATGGCTTTTTAACTTTGTGGAGCGGTTCAGCACAGTGCGACAGAGCCCTGCCCAGAGCCAGTGCAGCTGCTGCGGGTAGCGATTACAGGGCACTTCAGTTTGATCTGGAGCAAACCCAGAGTGGTGAAGCTAAGACTAAAGTCAGAGGAGAATACAGCTGCCAAGGACCCCCAAAATATCCTCTCACACTCATGGTGACCCTCCCTGAAGAGTGGAGCTGTATCTTCACACAAAGAAAAGAAAAGAGAAACTCAGAAAACACAATTTTAGGTGTGTTTAATCTCTTATCAAATTTACATCTTTTGTTATGAGTTTTAAATAAAAGTGTCCTTTTTTTAATAATAATAAATAAATGTGTAAGAAAAAATAAGAATGTGGCCACTTTTAATTAGAAAGTCATTACGAGATGGTCTTAAGGACTAAACAGAAATGCTCACTAAAGGTCAGTTTGTCACACAGGATCATTTCTGACATTCACATTTTTTCTGGGATGACTTCTGATGTCCACACTGGGTGATGTTTGTCTGCTTATGGCTTATAAAACTAATGGAGCTTCAAAGTAAATGCTAAAGATAACCCATGTAAAGAATTTTCAAATGAAACCAGCTTTATTCTTATATCCTTAAATCACAATTTGTCACATAAGTTGTACAACTTGCACAGTTGTACCAAGTTGGACATGAATTTTTGATGAACTTAATTACCCAGAACTCATGTAACATGACATGAGCTACAAGTGCAATCCTCCGGGAAGCACTTGAAACAGGAAAAATGTGGATCAGGAGTTTAAAGGAATAATTTTAGCACTTCCTGTGGATGACATTCTGCCATTTGTCTCATCAGACAGCAGGGAACTCATGTTTCCAAGTGACAGGAAGGAGAGCTTCCTTATTGCAAAATTGGGGACAGAAACATTATCTGTTTGTGGTGTTGCTGGGTATCTTACAAAGACTATTTGTGTCATGCTTTAGAGGAGGAAGGGGTTCCCTGGGGAAACTTGCACTTCTTCCATCTGGACCTTCATCTCCTCATGGTTCATCCTGAAAGTTCAGCAAAGCAGCAGCCATTAAACATTTAGCATCAGACTTTTACTATTTTCTCAGTGCAACAAAATCCTTTTCCCTCTGCACATGAATATGCAAGAAGGCTTTCTTTGCTGGAGCAATATGAAGGCAGACCAGGGCACTATTACACTGCTGGCTGAGAGCTGCTGTTGTGTAGCCTTACATCACATCATCTCCTGGTGCAGAAAGGCACATCACTGGAACACTAACCCATTAGGCTACAATCTCAGCTGGGGGGTTTTCTGTGTCATGGCTTTCTTTTCTGTGTCATCACAGCTGAAATTCATGTGGTTATCCCCAAATGGGGGAGTCTCTTGACTTGCACCCAGAGAAATTCATTTATGTGTCATGACTGTAGAAGAAGTCAAAAGTCCAACACTCTGCAACTGTGACAGGATTTTCCAAACAGCTCCTCTAAGTAGGTGACCCAGTGACCGATAGATGTATTTTACCACATTTATTTTCCTGCCTTCTCAGAATATTTTTGTAACGTCAAAAAATATTTGCTTTAAGTGAAATGTAGATCTAACGTTGCCCTGCTTGTCTGAAACCATTTCTCTGCATTTAAATAGTTAATCCACATTGCTCACATCTCACTGCTGTAAGCATGTAAGAAGAGAACGGCCATGCTAATGGCTCTGTGGAGTTGTCAGCAGGTTTGCCGTGTCTGTGGTTTCTCCAGAGTGTTGCAGGGGTTGAATTTTTTGTTGGGTAGGACTATGAAAGTTAAATGAATGTCTATAAATAAAAATCCACATTTTCTAAGAGGGGTCTCATAGGGATGACCCCGCCCACCTCCCTCCCCACTCTTGTTTGCTAGTTTTGTATAGGACGTGGGCAGAGTGGTAGCAATGGATCCAAACAGGAGCTACATCTGAAATGCATTCACCTACATTCTCCACGATAGGCTGTATAGATGCTTTTGTCCACCACTGAAAGAAAAACAGATTTGACGTACATAAGTCAAACTTTTGGGTCATTATCTCAAAATTTAGATTTACTCACTCAAACATCCGAGAAAATGATTTGAAATTTTGAGAAAATAACTCTATATTATGCACAAAAAAGGCAGAGGTTTGGTCGGCTTGGTTTTTGGATTTCTTTGTTTGATTTTAATTCAATTCACAATTCTCTATGTGGTATAATTTTAAATTTTTTTTAGCTGTAGCTGTAGGATACTTAGACGTATGTTGTTCCTTATTAATAGACTACAAAAGTAATTCTTCATAGCCATTGTTGGATGGAAGAATATTTACTGCTCAAGAATCTATTCATGGCTATTCAGCAAATCTAAAATATGACATGTTGATGTAAAAAAATAAAAAGACAACCGGTTCCAGGAATTCATTAAATTAATCAATAAATTGAATTAATTTAACTAATTTATGACAAACAATCAAATTGTGATTGAATTGCAGACTTTTAGCTTTAATTTAATATGTTTACCAAAGCATTGCAGTAACTCTTAAACATTTTCAGAGAATTATTTAACAACTAACATAATCTTTAAAAAACAGAATTGCTTTTAATACTTGGGTGTAATTCCTTTGCAGTCAATCTGAAGAACCCAAATACTGCATTTCCTCTTTTCAGATGCTCTGCAAGACCTTTACAGCAGCTACCCTCAGTGGCTAATTATTTGCGGATCTCTCTGTTCTTAGTTTTATCCTGAGTAACTGACCAGCACGAACTGATGATCTGAGATCAGGTGACTGACTTGGTAATCCAGTTTCACTGCCCTAAGAAACTCTGGTTGCTTTTGCAGAAAGCTTTGCATCATTATAATTTGTACTGTGAATCACTGCCTGATCAGTTCAGCAGCATTTTTCAGATTCTGAGCAAACTTTGCCCTTGAACACTTCAGATTTCATGCGGCTACTTCAATCAGCAGGCACATCGTCACTAAACACGAGTCATGGATCATGACTTGTTTTTATCCTTCTCCATATTTTTTACTTTCCTTCATTCTGATACAAGCTAGTTTTGGTTCTTTACAAGATTATATCATCATGCTAACATAATTAGTGCTGTGGACAGCAACTGCAGCTGGCGTAATGCAGCTGGCAGAAACACACTGTATACACTGCATAGTTAAGTGATTTATGTGCTTGACATCAACAAGGTGAAAACCCTACAGTTTATCAAATGGTGTGTATGGTCTGTATAGCAGAGGATCAATACCTCAACTGATCCTTGAAAAACATCAGCCACAATCCTGTAATGAGTACAAATGAGTGAAAAACAACAAACAACTCTAATAGAAATCCACAAAACTCTACTAAAAACAGAAAAATGAAGGCCAGCTACAAACAGGAACCAAAGGCACTGCCCATGAACATCACAACGCTGTACCATTGTGTGACTTGCTCAAAGGCACCACTGTGCTATGGGGGAGAGTTACTCATTCGTACGATCCCCCATTTATTTCCAGTTGGCACACACACACACACACACACACACACACACACACACACACACACACACACACACACACACACACACACGTCACAAACACACTTTTTTCTAACCTTTAGGCTTTCACTGCCCTATTTGAAGAAGAAAATGAGTCAGGAAATCGGTACTCTCGCTTATGGCTGAATTTAATTGAATATGCAAAATTTAAAGTGCTGTGTATTTATTTGCCACCAGTTTGGAGATACATAATAAAGTGTTCAATGCCACATAACAAAATAAGCGAGACATCAGGTCTGAAGTTTACCTGAAATTTTATCAGTTGTGAGAAAGCTGCAGGGTGAGGTGATTGATATTGATTGTTTTAGGGGAATGTTTTATGCAGTACTGAGACCCTCAGTGAGCAGAAAATAGCAACATGAGGCTCCAACAAACCACAAAGGTCACATAAAAATAGCTCATAGTCACAATGGATATTCGTTTTCCTAAGCAAGATCCCCCAAACTCTTTATGCATCACTGCAGTCAGGTGTAAAATTGAAATATTAAAGCTTTGCATGGCCTGAGATGCTCTCAGCTGCCATACCTATGCATGCCTGTGTGCATATGCACACACACACACACACACACACACACACGAAAGCCCTTCGCTTGAGTGCACGCCTGTCCTTTATGTGCACGCACATGAACCTGTAAGTGTGTGTGATTGTGTGTTTACTGCATGCCCATGTCGGTATGCGTGTCTGTGCAGTCAGCCTGTCCCCAGAGGGCTCATAGTGTTACAGACTGTCCTACTGGCTTTATTAACCAGTTGCTGCTCGGGGCAACATGAAAACATAGCTCAACGTGTGTTCAGCAGACAGAGCTTCGCAGTGTCGTCGCTCTCCTGGGTTACTCTGGTTCAAATAATCTCTCAGTCTGTCTCCATACTCAACAAAAAGAGGTATTCATATCAAAACTTTATTTTTCACATGTCTGGCACATACTGTACACCTGCCTTTATAAAGAGCCTTTTTCTTTGCAGTGGAGTAAGTACATTCCCTCAAGTATCCAAGTAGAATTTCTGTACATATGTAAATATTTATGTTACTGTAACATTATTGTACTTTTTATAACAAACTGCAGTGAGCTTTGTATACTGTAACTGATTTCTTTTTGGGTTTATTAAACCACTTGACACTCACCTATCCTTTAGGCATAAAAGACTTCTAACTCAAGGGATCAATCAGTGTTGTGTCTACACATTACAGATAGCTTAGCAATTTTTTAATTGCGTCTTTAGGCATTTTGTCACTAGCAGCCAGTTGCAGAATCACATAACTTGTTCCTATTTCTTTTCCTTTTTTTTATAATCTATAAAAACACCAAAGATAACACATATCTCTGGCATATCTCAGTGTGGTCTGCAGTATGTCCTGGTCTCCATGTGAGACAGTGGGATCTTGTAAAAATAGGAACACATTATAAATGAAGAAAAGTATTTTGATCCATGTGGGAAGCATCTGATTTAAAACAGCTTTTTCATTATGCCTGTGTGACTCCAAACCCAATTCCAATGCAGTAAAATCATACCTGAATAGAAAAACACACTGGAACAATATCAGTCATGGATGGTCCTCGCAGAGCTCAAACATCAACATTACTGATAGAGAGAATGATAGAGAACAGAAATAAAGGCAGACAACATCCAATAAAGAGCTTTGAATCTTCTTCCAGAAGCCTGGAGAACTATTCCTGAAGACTACAGAAAGGAATTACACAGAAATTTGCTTAAGGGGGTTCAGGCTGTGTTGAAGAATAAAGGTGGTCCCACAGAATATTGATTTTCAAGCTCATTAGAGTAGTAAAAACTCTATTTCTGCCTTATGTTATTCTATTATAATGATATTTCTAATTTAATGCAGGGCTCTTACTAGTAGATGAGTGTGGTGTATTTTAACACAGTGGCTCAAAGGTTATTTTCTCTGGGCTTGTGGGCTTTGGGTTTATGGTCTGAGTTCCTGCTTTGTAAATAAACAGCCACTGTTCTGCTTTTACTTCACCAAAGGGAATATTTTCATCGAGCCTCACATTAGCCAACATTTACAAAACAGGACGCCTCATCACGAGAAATTATGCCCTCCTACTGTATGATTGATAATGCTTTTGTTTGTTATCCTTCCCACGGCTTCATTGTGGGTTGTTTTGTTTTTTTTTAAATACCCTATTTATCATTGATAAAACTGTCTGATAGCATGTGTGGATCATATTTGGATGCGGTGGCAGATGGAGTGCTCTCAGTGCTCACCGCATCTCCAGCAACACTGGAGGAGAGAGAGGCGATGGCAGCACAAGGTGCAGAAAGGACATGTGACAGTGGGTTATTAAAAAAAACCCTGTAGCTGCTACCATCCCCCCCTCCAAGCTCCTCCAGCCTTGCTTGTCTGAATTTAATGGGGCCCGTCTTCATTCTCGCAGCTGTGACTGAGCTGTAACACTGCAAAATGAGTGACAGACACACGTATTGTTCCTCACCCACAGTGCTCCCTATTGTGCATACACTCTTGCAGAAATGTTGTGTCATTTTACCATTTTCAGCACCTAAACAATTAAGCCTCGTATATGTTGTTAATAATAATAACACACTGACAGATGCAATTGTTGCTATTAACAGTTCTCGTCTTTGAAAAAAGCAGCACGGTGTGTTAAACATGACAAGTCCTTTTAAAAAGTGACTGAATGTATTTTTGGTGGCTGTCTGAAAAATGACTGCTATTATTTGCAGGGAAACCAGACAACCGCACGGGCTCATACACACAGCACACCCAAAATGCCTGCATGTACACAAACACTCTAGTAGACACATAAGTCAACTAAAACATTAATTAGACCCACATAAAGTCCCAAACACACATGTACAAGCGCAGATTCACATTCATTAAACTCGATGAAAATATTCCCTTTGGTGAAGTAAAAGCAGAACAGTGGCAGTTTATTTACAAAGCAGGAACTCAGACCATAAACCCAAAGCCCAGAGGCCCAGAGAAAATGATGAGGGGATGGTGTACCTCCTTGTTTTTCATCCAAACCTCTTTCAAGTTCACTCAAATTAGTCTTTAATGAGGTAAATACCAAACGAAGGTGGTAATTCAAGCAAAGACTCAATTATTTTAGTGGAGCTGGATGCAGCATTGCTCTCGTCTAAGCACTGAGTTTAAACTCTGTTGGCGGTGTGATGTTCCCAATGGAGTTTCGCTGTGCTCTGATGATGTTAGCAGATGACACAGTTTCAAACATCAGTGCATCTTCAGCAGAAACACGTGTGCACACTGAAAGGAACAGAAGGTTTCATATGCTTATCTGGGCCACAAAAGCCAAAAGGAAAATCCATCCAAGGAGAGAAATTAAGTCTTCTTTCATGGCCATCTTAGCCAATTTGCCTTTGTGAACATGAACAGCCCACTCGTTGCGAAGCCACAGTGCAGCCACTAATCAAGGATTTCCCCCCAGCAGAAACTAGAGCTGCTTTGTTCTTTGACATCCAAACGAGCTGTCCTCACAACTGAACTGTGTGAACCAGAAAATGCCCATGTCCCCTTAAACTCCCCTCAGTATGTCCCCAATCTTAACAGACATCTCACTAAAACTTACCATCATCTTGCTTTTAGCTTCGCATGTATTTTGTTCATGAAACAGTAATAAGACTCACCCTAAAAATGCATTGAAAGGTTGCACGGTACAGACAATTGTGGAGTGTTTTGTGTTTCGGCATGAAATGTCCCAGAAAATTTCACTATACAGATGAACATGTCAGACAGTGGCATCAGCATGCCCACAGTAGTTATGTTATAATGTTAGCATGATGATGTAACCTTGTGCATCACAGCATAGCTATAGACTTTTAGCATGTGACAGGGTAGTTTTACAAAAAGCAACATATTTTTAAAAACGTAACCTCAATGTTTCCAATCAATACTCGCCGGTAGTTACTCAACACAAAGAGAATGCTGTGCTACCTCTGTCATCTTTCATTTTTAAAGAGCAGCTCTCTTTGAACTTTCATTGTAAAATGAGATTTTAAACAGAGAAAAAAATCAAATTAATCTCCACCTGTTGCCTGGTTTATACGATATTTGTTGGATGTAGAAGAACCAAAGATAAACCTGCACCAACACAGGAAATCAGAAATAAACATCAAATAAGCATGTTTCAGATGTACCAGATGTCATCAAAGTTAAGGAAAACTAATGTGCATATTAATGTAGTAACTGACAGCAGAAGCTCCGTGTAGTAACAACTGCAGCTATTACTACTTAAGCATTCAGGTAGAATAACTGTGATAAGAACCATGAGAATGACTAAATCTCAATGTTTAGCTAGCTGTTCAAATTTTAAATGTCTCAGTAAAATATCCACTATTAAAATAAGCTGCTGTCAGTGCCTCTCTGCCATAGTTAGTGAATACATTAGAGCCTCTACAGCCTGCACAAAGCCCATATCGTATCATTGTAGAAATGAAAACATGATAGGAGCAGACAGACTGACAGAAACCCCTAAAATCAGCTTCCATCGACCTTCAAGCAGGAGGAGCACCAAACTCCTATGAATTATAGGATGTATGTATCAGATGGACATTGCTACCAAGTTTGCATTTTTTACCATACTCATTGTTTTTGTCGTTGTTTTTAGACTGGACGTGACCATATTTGGACAAAAGGACAGAACTGAGGAATTTTTAGCTAGCACTAGCACTAGCTAGCTAGCTAACTTATCAACTCCATCTGTAATTCACTTTAATATTAAATGGGAAGCTAAAAACAAACAGTAAACCAGAACTTACTTATTTATTCTTGGACATTTGTCCCAATACATATTTTAAGATTTCAAGTTGAGGGTACTGATTTCTATTCATGTAGTCGTTCTTTTCCACTTACCCATATCAAGGTCGCGGTGAGGCTGGAACCTCCACCTAACATCATTTGTTGTATTATATTTTAAATACATTGTTACCATTGGATAATTGTTTTAAAAAAGAGATACAAAACAAAGTACAATAACTGAAGAGACTGAATATCCACCTCCACAGAGCATCTTTTAGTACAATCTAACACAACAATCCAACTAATATGAAATGAAAATCCATCTGTCGCCTGGCCACTGATTATGCATAATTCTAAGCTTTAATAGAAGTTGAGCAGGTAGTTACATAAAGCTATCATGAACAAGTATCTATCTGCCAATCTGTCTACATTTTTCATTTTTATCAAATCACAAGAGATAGATGCCATTTTTGAAGCCATTTCCATATGTCTGTAGGCTCAGCAATTTATCCATGATAATCAGTATGCATGACTGCGCAATGTAACCATTAAAGGTTTTGTTCAGAGCACATACACACACATGCAGTTTAAAAGCTGTTGCGTACACAAACACACACTCTGTGCAGCAGGGCTCTACAGAGATATTACACACTTGGAGAAGGATCCCAGTTTTGGCTGATTGGCGCCATAGAAGCAGATTTGTTGAATTCCAATGCAGAATCTTCAAATATTCAGACTCCATGCTGGGCTGTCGTACCAAAAAGCTGGGTGGTTATTAGTAAGTGAGAGCTACAGTAAGACACTACGGCACAGTGAGAAGTTATGCAATTCAGTGCAACAGCTCTGCAACAAGTACTTCAAAGATAAGGCTTATCCTGGTGAATATTTGAGCCTCTTGGTGATTTGTGGTCTTAAAAAATATTTCATTTAATTGGTGCTTCTTTGTGTGTTCTGTTTTATCAAGGACAACTTTGGTGTTTTCATGGTAAAGGACAAAACTGTGCTGTTGTCTGGTGTTAGCTCCTGTTGTTTCTTACTCAAAAATCAAGCTTTTAAGTGCTCAGTTGGTGTATGATCATCTTCTCTTGACTCATGTCTGGACACTAATAGGCTCTCAGAGGCGATGGCTTTACTTTTGCAATTGTTTTTCTTTTGATGCAGAATTTGATCATGGTGTGCCTCACGTGCTTTGTTTATACAACACTGTGTATCCTTGTGACTCTGCAGGATCATCTGTCGAAATCTTTCGCAGTTTGGAGCTCCTAAGTAACATACCAGGAGCATTGTACCCAGTCCTCACTGTACTACAGGAAATTAGAGCCATTCAGACCACTTAACGCGCACAACAGCTGTGAATACTCAGTTCTTGAGAGCCCCTTTTGAATGAAATATCAACCTGCGCCGTTTCAATAGGCCCCAGCGCCGCCTTTGAAAAGCTGCATACTGTGTTCAATTAGCTATTGTTGGGGGGAAATGGCTGTTCATGTGGGTGATATTTAGCTGCGGGTCTTTTAGTGTGTAATCATGCTCCAATAAGCCGTTCAGTATTCAGAGCAGTCATCTTTCTGTGTGTAGAGAG
The DNA here is from genome assembly GCF_000239375.1 of Pundamilia nyererei. Lineage (NCBI taxonomy): Eukaryota > Metazoa > Chordata > Actinopteri > Cichliformes > Cichlidae > Pundamilia > Pundamilia nyererei. The sequence goes on from NW_005187497.1 coordinate 1,041,575, forward strand.
CCACATGAGGACTACGACACAGTTATTATTGTGTGTGTGGAGGAGTGGTGATGAGAACTCTGTGATGAGAAGCCAGTTGGCCGCAACCTCCTCTTCCTCCCACCCTTTGACATGAGGCACATGAGTCTGGAGATGGATTTAGGGTAAATGGATTTCTTCAGTGTGGTCATGAATCAAAATATTAATAATAAAATCAGTTTTTATTGGTCTGTTTTTATTTTTTACAAAAGTAATTTAATATCTCGTTGAAAGATTGCATAAAATACTGGCATTTAACATCATAGCAGCATTGAAGCTATTCACTATTACATTTACAGTTTGAGTTTTTCTCTTGTGATCTCGGTTACCATCAGCACATGAAACTGGAGCAGGTCGTGGGCTCAAGCAGCACCCTTCGGGGCTGAAAACTGAAGCCAGTGCAGAAGTGCAAAAACAGTTCTTGGAGTGGCTACTTGAAGTTGCTTCACAGACAATATAAAAGATGGATGTAGATTCCAGGTCTGAAAAGTAAAGCCAATGTGGAAATGCCTTAAACCTGCATTCTTTTAAAAGACCCACATGAAGACAGGAACCTGCAAAAAGACTAGAAGTCTGTGGGAAAACGTTTCTCTGCCAGGACCTAATGTTATTATTTTACATATAAGTGGGTAGAGACTATCCAAGAAATGTATTTTCAAGTTTTGGTGAGAGAAATTCTTCTGTTGTATTACTCTTGTTGTTTAGCACTAATTCAGTGACGTGTGTCAAAGTTTGTGGATGTAGGCTGCTTTACTACAGCTCGTTTCCAAATATGATCAGTACTGCTTCGCAAAAACTAAGGGAGATGATGAGTAGTCCAAGACCAGTTTAACTACTTTACATGCAGTTATACAGTTTATTATACAAGTTCTCCAAACACTAGAAGTTATTATTTGTAATTCGAGTATGTTGCTGAGTGTTAGAAATGGAAGAGCTGGTAGGATTATACACAGCTTGTTAATGAAGGCTATTGTGAAAAAGAGAAATTATAAATCCATTTTGCGATGTCCTTGATAGACACATCAGGAGAAGCTACAGTGTAAGTGGATAATTAATTACTGAATTGTGTATTTGCTGGTGTTTTTGTTCTTGTTTCACCAAAGGCACGGTGTAACCAAGGTGTGCACTGGAAGAAACTGGTTTTCTCTGAGCTGATTTATCTCCACTGTGCAGTGTGGGCAGATTATGAAACCAAGCCAGCTCTCAATAAAACTCATTTTCCACAAGCAATGAATTTCATCAAATAGCAGAGCAGGAGAACAGAAAAAATATCCAAACATCCATCTGTACAGTCAAAGAGTCTACCTTGTGTTGAGCTGTATGTGAATACAGAGCAGCCCGGGGAAGCCTCCACAATCCCTGGCAAGGTATTCATTACACCCACAAACCTCCAAGTCAGCAGAAAAGGAGGAGGACACAATTGAGCGAGCAGCAATCTCCAGTGGCTCTGATTTCATGCTCTGTGTTGCATTTCCATGGCTGCAGAAACCCATTCCTCTAAACCCCCACTTTTGTTTTTTCATTGTCCCACCATTTTTCCCCTCAATGTCGGCCCACAATCGTGACTGGAGGCAGCAACTGGCCATCGCACTCAGGAGGGTAAACCTATCCTACATGCAATGCCAAGAGGGCTGGGATAAGGTTTCATTACTGGATGAGAGGCTTTATTGGCCAGCGTGTGCCCTTAATGTGTTTTCATCCATGAGGAAAAATGCTCCTCTATCCCCATAATATAAAGTCATGTGATAATATGAGCTCCCCTCTGCTCTCTAGGGATTTTAAATCAGCGGCATAGTGCTCTGCAGCCTTGACTCCAATTCAAGGTGGATAATGGCATCAAGAGTCAATGAGTACGGTTTGTTGTGCACCGGTTTTTCTCCAGCGTACATTGCTAGGTCACCATCACGGTGTGTCACCTCAGTTTTTAAGCTTTTTGTGTACAAAGAACACAAGCAGCTGCTTCGTGTCTCTGCTTTGAGCATCACAATAAAAGATCACATTGCCTACCTGGTGTGCTCCAACAGTAACATAGAAAAAAGCAAAAAAAATGATGTGCAACATAACTACACACTTTGTTTGCCTTTGTTTCTCTAAGATAGTAGTCAAATTAATTCTTCACTGATACATATTATGTGTATAACATATAAGAATAAATCTTATTCTTCCTGCAGAGCAAATAGATATAGATGGAAATATAAATGACTTTTAAAAAGGATGGGAAACACTCCTGATTAGAGACCCTGCATAAATGTGGTGACAGATATGCATAAAGCCTCTTCAGCATCACCTCCATGAAACATATTCAGGTCACTGACCTGCTAAAATATCACAGGGGGGTGAGGACGGGGTTAGATTAGCAAAGAGGGAGACCATCCGAGACTCGGGCTTTGGAGTAAATTGATATTGAAACATCACTAACACCTCTGCAGCCATCAACCCCTCTCTAAAGACCAGGCACATAGACACAAACACACAGCCATATCAGCACTTACACACAAACACACACACACTCATTGTGTTGCAGACATGTGGGAGCTAGTGACCAGGAGGGAGAATGAGGTAATGATGAAAAAGCCAGAAGAGAAGAGAGCCTCCTCTAATGAGCTATTGACATTTTCAGATGATGAGTTAGGGGAGATGTACTTAGCTGCTGCATTGAAAAACACGAGCCCGTGATGTGCCGTGGAGAAAATAGTAATGATTAACGTTTAAAGCTAAAAAGATGGCCCAAACACTCAAATGAAAAAATACAGCAGAGAAAAGAAATAATAGATTTTATGTGACAATAGAAATTTTAGACAAAGAGGGAAAAAAACCCTCATAACTCAAATTAAATTATGGATAAATAAATAAATATAACGTCATGGGGAAAAGTCAAAGATAATATAATAAACTTGACATGAATTAAGATACAAATTGTAAACAGTTAAGAAGCATAAAAAATAACTGCAGAGTGATATGAAGTCTCATAAGGCAAATGTGTTTTATAGTATGAGGGTCAGCTTGTCCTGAATAACCACGCATTCTGCATACAGGCCCTACTGACTGTGTAATTTATGTTAATGAAGAAAGTTACACTGAACCCATCACACACACATTTTTATTACAACATGGCTTTATTTGTCATCTTTTTTTAAAACAACATAGTTTTATGAGTCGGATGAACTGCATATAATCATATTTACAGGACATATATGTATTTGCTAGCCTGTTATTAGATAAAATGGTTCTGTTTTGGTTGCCATTCCTTTGGCATTAACATCTACTGTATTTCCATTATTGTGTCTATTCTGGGTCTAAGGTTAAAACCAGCATTACACTCTCTGCTCCAGTATAGATGCATCATATCTATATGGTATAGTGTTGGACCACACCTCTTAAACTTTGAATGTGGGTGTTTTTAGTCTTTGGTGGCCACAGGTGTGTAAAATAAAGCACTTTCAGCCTGCCTTCATAAACATTTGTCAAATACTGGATCACTCCAAAAAGCGTAGTAAATCTGAGTGTGCTACTGGTATCAGCGCCTCCTTTGGTGAAATTTCTTCCCTCTTAGATATTCCATGTTCAGCTCTAAAAAAAAAAAGCTTATCAATCAAAGCAGCTCAGACACCAGGTGGATGACCACCAAATAAAGTTACAGAGCGCTGGGGTATGACAGTCTCCAATGCTCTCCAATGTTCTGCAGAGTCCCAACCCTTTTCTACAATTAACATCAGCACAAAACCTGTGCACAGGGAGCTTCATGACACAGGTTTCTATGCTCAAGCTAGTCCTCTATTTGAAGTGTATAGGTGGCTGCAATGCTGTTGTCCATATAGTGCATATGAGCAAACAAGAAATAGCACAAATTTCCTATACTGAGGTAAAAGGCTTGAACTCAAATCAGCTCTTTAAAAAAAATAGACAACCCTAACTAAACACACGTTTTCTTCATTGCTCTTTTCCAGAGTTTTCATTACAGAAGTGGAAAGTGGAAATTCAAATCATCCTGGCTCACCCACAAAGCCCCAGTAGGCTTTTTAATGACTGCTCTTTTAATGTTTTCATGGAGCTTAAGTGCCCAGTATTTTGGTTTATGAACACATACTCCACTTTTGTTTTAAGCTAATTAATAAAAACAAAGAGGCAAACAATACTATGCTAACATGCTGAAATATGGTGTTAAAGATTTATCTTCATCGTGTTGGTATGCTGGCATTAGACTTTAGCTCAAAAGATTTGTTGTGTCCAAGTAGAGCCTCAGAGAACTGCTGACACAGCGACTCTGTGAGGCTTGTTGTGGGTTTGCTTTTGTGACCACAATTATTTGTGGTTATTCTTTTTCCGTCAAGGCCTGTAATTTCATCATTTGCTACAGCCATATGCTTGCATTTCCTAGCGCTCCTCATTTCTTTGAATATCTGTAATAAACAGTCACAAATGTTGCCTGGACATGTCGCAGTCTACTCATAGCGGAGGAAGGAAGCAATAGCAATGAAAACATTTATAGCATGAGTAAGAGCTTTTTCAAGACGAAGCGAAAGGCGTAGCTGGAAAGACAAGAAGCTGATTTATGCTTGTGTTGATGGAAAACCTGTTGTGGATGCTTTTGTGAATGATTTCACTCTCACTGTTAAACATTTGTACAAAACATTGTGTCTTAAAAGAAGAAGAAACCCCGAAAGATGTTAACACTCTAAATAGGGTGCTGGATTTTTGCCGTCAACTAATCCAGCCATCTGTCTGTCTGTTGCATGTGATAAAACTACTTTTCAAAGGTGGCATAATGTGAGTCATTTTTCATTCACTGTCAGTCCAACAGTGATGCATCAGCTCAGTCTCCAGTCAGACACATAGCACTGCTGAGACCAAAGAGTAATTGACTGGAACTCAAGCCAACGGGCACAGGAAGGTCCCCGAAGATCGGCTGCCGCTCTGCTCCTTAAATACATTGACATTGATTTTTTTTTTCACTGTGCTCTTGTCATCACATACTGTTCAGGTCATGGATCAGAATACACTTTAGGTACTGGACCAGGAGGAGAATTTCTGATATACAAACAGTGCTGTGCAAAAGTCTCGAGCCACCACATTTATATATATTTTGTTTCCAAGGCTTTCTGGAGCTCTTTTACAAGTTTTTCTTTGTGCATCGGCTGCTTTTTCACTCACTTTCATTCCAGTCCTTGTATCTGACCATTTTTATAGGTGTATTTTTTGTTATTTAAGCCACTTGCTGTAACTAACTCACTCACCTATGAATCATTCAAGGGATGAACCAATGTTGGTACTATACACAACAGATAACTTAGCAAAGAACCAATTTTAAATGGCATCTTTAGGCCTTTTTTACCCGCAGCTTGTCACAATAATACATTTTGTTCCCATTTCTTTAGGTGAATCTATGAAAAATGTCAAAGTCACAGTTTCTCAGGCATAAGATAACATTTTTGAACCAACATCAAGATTCATAAAGAGTTGTTAGCCAAAAACATTGCATATTTCAGCGTGGTGTGCAGTGCATTCTTGAACAAGTGGCAGGCCTGAAAAACTACAGCAGATGAACACTATCTGAAGGTCTTGAAGAAATAAGAAAAAAACTGCAAAAACCTCACACAGGTCTACTGTTCGACAAAGGCTCCTCAAGGATGGTGTCAGTGGAAGGGTAAAGAAATCAAATTATAAATTATACAAAAACTGGACTTAAAATCAGTGATAACAGGTCTTACAGAACCTAAATTTAACATTTTTGGTTCAAATCATGAAAGTCAGGAGAGAGGCGCAATTCATCTGTAAAACACGGTGTTGCCTCACAGCAAGAAGTTCCTGACCATCAGGCCAGGGTCTTTCTGTGTGGAGTTTGCATGGTCTCCCCGTGTCTGCATGGATTCTCTCCCACTACTCTGGCTTCCTCCCACAGTCCCCACTAACCCCACTAACATGTAGTTAGTGGGGTTAGGTTAACTGGTAACTTGGTAAGCCCATAGTTGTGAATGTGAGTGCAAATGGTTGTCTGTCTCTATGTGTTAGACCTGCGACAGACTGGCGACCTGTCCTGGGTGTACCCTGCCTCTCACCCAAAGGCAGATGGGATCGGCTCCGCCCCCCGCGAGAGTAGAAGAGGATGGATATATTACGTGGGACTTTCTGCCTTTTACTTTGATGATGTGAATATTAAATAAAATATTCACACCAACAGAGTCCCTACACTACTCCCAGTGATCTGCTCTGGACTAAAAGTAGCATCAAAATAAAAAGAGGCAAACTTCTGTCAAAACAGTCTTACCACAAAGCTGCTAAATATATACTGCTGTATTTTTTTGTGAGCGTGTGTGTAAACAAAGACAGTGACTGTGCTGCACGGCTGCCTGTGTAAATACATGAGGAATTCAGTGTAAAAACATGGGCTCTTGTTTCTTATGTAAACACACAGGTACATCACTGGGAAAAACACCATCCATTTCAATTAGGCGCTGCTGATAATGACAACTGGAGGCCTTCAATTTAATTACAAAACCGTGTGATTGCAATCACAGTGAGGCAGGCTGCCCGTGCTAATGAAAATATTATACATTTAACAGTGCGTGGAAGGGAATGAAGCAAACCAATGTAACTGAAGTATAATCGCCAAATCAGTAAAGAAAAAAGAAAAATTATGAGTTTTCTGCACAATCTTTTGTGTGCATCATTGCAAAAATAATAAACCTTACAATTTAAAAAAAACAGCTAGAAAAGGGCTTATTCTCAGTAAATCGTGTGGCATATAAGAGAATTATCTGAACATCAGAACAGCATCAATATGCATTATCAAAATAAATATATTACAGACAGGAAATGGCAGATGATGAATCCTTGGAGGGCAGACATAACCTTGCACTCCAACCTGTCAATATTCCCCCGAGAGTAAAGCTCATGCTCACTCTCTCTACAGAAAATGCATTAGACAGAGACGATATCCTGGACTCGCGCCTTCAATCTATCACACACAACCACTAATCTGTTAATTGATCTGGCAAGGGGAAAGGAAAAGTGTGTGTGTTGTGTGCATGCGTGGGGGATACGGTGCTGAGGGATGACACGACTGAATAAATATATAATCTTTTATAATGGGTTCAGGGACCTTGAGTGGATGAGAGCTTGCTTTTGTTTGGAGTCCCCCTTTAAGGATTCATCCAAACCTGTTTGTTGTTGGCAGCCTACAGCTAAGACCAGAAACAATATAGAAAGATTTCCCTCTAAATAAATATGTGTGCATACATCAGTGACGAGATTCCAGTAAAACGTAGGAGAAGATCATGCTTATGTAGGATAATGTGGGACTCTCTGTTTGGTATTTCTGACTTAAAATATAAACACACAAAGTGTTGCAAACATTACCCACCCGAGGATAAATGTACAGCATGTAAGTATTTGGTAAATAAGTGCAGAAGGCTAGAACTGCTTAGGCTAGAAATGCCTCTATTTGCTTAATCCAGTCAAAAGTGGAGAATTTTTTAACTCAATTATAGCTTTATTTCCTTTTATTTATGGTAGTTTACATGAGATTTGATGAAACACTAAACCTTTTATCAAAATGGAAACCCCACAATTACATCTTATTCAGCGCAGATGTCTTTACATGCCACACTGCCCTCATTCACAGTACAGGTGTGTTTATGGTGCTGCATTATAAGTAAGGGAGGTCATGCTTGCAGGGCCATTGCTAATTTTACCTGGGCTTTCCCTACTGTGAAAAGTCAAATCTCAAATGTGAAAAAGGTCAATGGTTATGGGAATAACGTCATTTAAAAACTCAAATGTTAACCTGATGTAAAAATAACACGAATAATAAAATGGGGAGAATCCGACGAGTGTGCATGTCTAAAAGCTTTCAGCGTATCTCTAAAGTAGGCTACATATTGACATACTTCATCCAGTAAATGCAAACTTGGACCTCCAGGAGATGATACTGGAGTGAAAGAACGACACTAATGACTCTGATCATTTCAGTCAAAAGACGACGGTCAACAATATGCAGCAGAAAATGTCATCAAGCGTTGCTTTACAAATGCAGCAGTGTTTAAAGGAAATATTAGAGCAGTGCCAGGAATCGTGCCAGCCGATTGGCCAAACGTACATTGACTCATTTAAAGCGGTCAGCATCGTGTTAACGCCTTTAAAGGACCTTTAAAGCTGTTCTTTTCAGATAAATAAGGACATTCCAACATTTCTATTTCAGTGTTTTTATACTCTGTATGCATGTGGTCCATGCTGTTGCCTTCTAGGATAAAAGTGCAGGTACAACTGGTTTCATAAGCAGATAATGCACTTTGTACAGCCTTCACGTGGCTCATACTACAAAGAACAAAGATTAAATGAAATGACTGATGTGTTACATTTGATCCAGGTTCTGAAAGTAATACATTGTGAGGACGATCACATTTTGCATCGGTGTGCTTTGATTTTACTCAAGCCCACTTGGTACAAAAGAGTCTTTCTTACTTTTCCGAGGGGAGTCGGAGAAGCTGAAGGAAGCTCAGAGTTTAGAGTCAGGCGGATGGCAGCGGGCATTCTTTCAATAAGAGTGTAATGAATGCAAAAGTGGTTTTTTTGATATTACTCCGCTTCTCAGCCGCTAAAGGGATTAGGAGCCTGATGAAGGCTGGGGTGTTGGTGATAAGAGTCAAAAACAAGAAGAAGTGAGTCATACGCTCTGATCCTTTCACCACCGTCCTCACCAGCAGATTTTTAGCATCCTCCTCTGCGTGACACAGACATCCCCCTCGGAGGCATAAGGAGCTTAGATGATGCAGCATTTTTTTCCCTCCCTCCTACAAGAAAAACTTGAAGGAGACTTGCACTAATAGCAAGCTGGCTGCTTCTTGTTGACTTGTCAAGCATTTAATATGAAGAATCTGCCTAAGGAGAAAGAAATCACTGTACCACAGTGAATGCTAACCAAATTAGTTTATCAACTATTTTCACTACAGAATAATTAAGAAATCATATGCTATTTGGTTTTCCTCATTCCACTGTTATAAGTGAATGGATGTTTATATTAAACATGACAAATCTGAACCAAAAGCCCAACATTAAGACTGCTCTAAGTGCTTGGTCGAAGAGGAGTTGAACTTAATACAGTCATCTTAAGGACTCGGTTCTGGGTGTGAGCACAGACGGCCGACACACCTGATGTTCAAGCCTTCTGTTTAAGAGGGCCATCCAATCAAACAATGGGGCAGTGGCCTTATAGTGAAGAGAGTTAAAGCAACTCAAGTAAAGACCAAATATAAAAGTAGGTCAAAATAAGTATAATGTATTCCTTATATATGGTTGAAAAATTATGATCACAGTTGCATGTTGTGGTTAAAACAGGTCAGGCTGTAATTTTATATGTTAACTATTTAATCATGACTTAGCATTACAAAAGAGTACAAGCACGCACTTATTTTCTTAAGGTTAGAAAAACCTACATGTATGCTGCTTCACCTCCACGCAATGCACGGTTTAACCTGTCATCGTTTGTTGTATTTATATCTCTGCTCTTTCCTTTGCTCTGGAAATCAGAGAGAAGAGATTACAGAAAATCCCGTCTTTCAGGTGAGAAAGTGGGATTAAAAGCAGGCTCAGAGTACAAGCTGTGAAAAATGCTCAGTGTTTGGTGTGAAGCAGGATGTTGAAGATGCACTGTGTGCAGTTTCATTATCCGATTAAAAGCAGCATTATACGTTAAAAATGAACTGCTGGCTTTGCATTGGTGTACTGTGAGAGCTTCTAGGAGGTAGCGTGTCCATGTGTTATTCTTGTTCATATACTGACACCTAATGGCCATCGAGAGTACAGCAAAGCATGTGGAATAACAGTGCACTGAACAGTTTCTCCATTCAAAATCACTGGGTAACTGATTCCCACCAACATTACATTCCCATACAATTCCTATTTTTGTTCAATGTGAAATTCCAGAAAACAAGAAAATCTTGTGATCTCATATTTCATCCCAAATAAGTCAAATCCACTTTGAATAAAAGTTTAATTCACAAAAATACATTGACCAGTATAATGAAAATGTACTAAAATGTACTTTAATAATCCATAAAAGCTGGAACATTATTGACAGAAAAACACAAGAAGCATTATTAGAGTTGGTTTAGTATAATATATTTCAGCTTCGAGAGACATAGAAATCAATCCTTATTTTTCCCCATATTTCTTCTATAAAAGACCCATTTTTTCTGAAGCATTGTTATGCAAAAAGAAAAATGGCATTAGAATATATTATGGGAGCTATGAAATCCCGGTGACTGAGTATAAAATTAAGTCACATCAGAGAGAGATATCTGCAGAAGAGAAGTCCATGAACAAGAGGGCAAACAAAGAAAAAAAATGTAATAAAAATAATAACAATACATATCATAGACCTCGATCTACCATCACTGACATGACAGGCATGGAGAATAGGTGTATGGCTATAAAAAAAAATTCTCACTTTTCCACTTTGATTTCACTTGAAAACATCTACACGTAATAACTGATGCTTTATTCATGCTCGTTTTTGAAGAATATTTATAATCATACAACTAAAGAGGTCAACTTCCATGTCTTTCAAATACAATATTGAAAAAGATGAAAAATACTGAATCCAAGTTCTAACTTTGTTTTCCTTCTTAAATGCTGTTATTTCTTTATGTTAAGCTGTCAAAAAATAAAAATAAGGGGCTGGCCATGTAGGCAGCTCGTGGACTTTTTTTTTTTTTTTTTTTTTACTTTCAGAGGCTTTGCTGCATTTTAATCAGAACATCGTCAGTTTGTGGTGCTGTTGTTGGTGCAGAGGTGGACGCTTCCCGTTCAGCGTTCACACTCAAACTGAGACAGAGGAAGGTCCTCGGAGGCGAGAGACCAGAGTCTACTCTCTCTTACTGTCTTTCTCTTTTCATTCTCTCTGGTGTAGATCATCCTCATCTTTGATAGGAGCAGTTCAGTCAGCTGATTCACCGTTTATGGCTGATGGAGGAAGGGTAGGGTCGGGGCTGTTGGAATGCTGGCACGTTCCAATCAGGGCAACAGTTCTTCATTACAGCATTTCTGCAAGAAGCACACTGTTAGTCCTTCCATAGCCAACTCAAATCACCCTCTGAAAGAAAATTAAGGCGGCAGTGCCCTCTACTGGCTGCTGAGCAGCATTGCAAGTGTTGCAATTTCATTAGAAAAAAAAAATACATGGGCATATAGCATATATTATACCACTTTAAAGTAAAAGCATTAATGATTACAAGAATGATGTGTATAAACCTGGGATTTTAAGGCTTAAAAATAAAATTAAAAACTTATAACCTGCTTTTTGGACCCTCAATACAAAGTTTTTCATTCTTAAACTTCTTAGCGCTTTTCTTGCATCTTAACCAGACCTTGGAAAAGAGATCAAATGTCTAACACAAAGCCTCAGGGGAAAATCACACCTCAGAGCAGAAAGTGAAGCCAGCAGTCCAACAGGGAGCACAGAGAAGTACTCCTGCACTATGTTCCTCAGAGGCACTTTCAGTGCCAAAGGCTTTAGGAAGCCGAGTGATCAGCATTTTGTGGCTTCTCTCAGCTGAGCAAAACTTCAATCAGTCCGTGTGCCAAAAGTCATGTGATGAGGTCTGCCGAGTTTCTGCTTGGGATGTTTAAACACTGCTCAGGTGCCATCTTTCCATTAACAGTCTGAGCTCTTAGCTCATGCTCGCCCTGTGCTTAGTGTAGCTGCTGCAATTAAATGAACGTCTGTCTGGGCGAACACCGAGAGCCGCTGGTGTTCAACTCACAAACAGCAAAATGAGAACGGAGCACAAATAACATAATAGGAGTATATGCATGATGCTACAAGTGCAACTAGCAGGCTCGTGATTCATTTGCAGGCCAAGCTACCTTTCAGAGAGGCAGTGACAATAAGTTGGTAATGAGCGCAATAACAGATGCCCTGCAGTAACCATTCTTATTTCAAGTGTTCATGCGGTCTACTCTCATGTTGCTATAATCACATTCTGGCTACAGCAAATCTTGTTTTTCTTATTAGTCTTACAGTTAGCTTTCATAACTTCCATATGTTGTTGCTCGGTTTCTGATGAAGTATTCATTAACAGACCTCTTCAGACACATAGTAGAGCTCCTTCAAGAATATTAATGATAGCTTTATTTCATTAAAGGTGTTTGGAATCTAGGGCCATGCAAGCTAACAGCTCCATAAATATATCCCTCTCCCAGTGAATACAGTGACAGATAAAACCAGAGACTCAAAGTTCACGAGCTCATCAGGTCAACATGCTGGAAGCCACAAACTGACATGTCCCATTAACTCTCTGCGTCCCGTCTGTGCCTGGCACTGTATCCCCTCTCTCCCTCTCGCAGCGTATGAGCTGGTGGGCTGTGAGCAGTGGAACAGCGAGGTTGAAATCCCGTTAGTGCTGGTTCATTGGGCTGGCCGGCGTGAGAGTCGGGTAGGGTAGAGGTGGGGGGTGCTGGGAGTGCTGACGCCACCCTGGGGCATGCTAACAGAGGCCCCCGCTCTCACACACTGGAGCTCTAACTGACCAACACAGATGGGTTCAGACGAGGAACGCAGTGGGTGGTTCAGCGACCCTGCTGTCTGGGCTGGCTACAATGGCACTGTCTGTTTCACTAATCCAGTTTTATCTGCAAAATCAAAGTTTTATTCCTCCACCCTGGAAGTTAAAAGTAACTGAAGACGTAAGACCTCTCTGTTGGCTGTGTGAACCTGTCAGGTCTGGCAACACTGGGGTTTTGTTCTGACAACAGAGCTCAAAATACCAGCTAACAGATTGTAAGAGCTTCTAAAAGCGACTGCACTCTAACCAAAATACTGGAGGGAGGAAGAAAAAAGAAAAAAAAGTTGTGCAAACTGTCGCTTGTTCAGCTACACCCTTTTTAATTTCAAACAACAAAGAGGCCATATGAGCTCCATTTTGCTCTTTTAATGACATTTGATTGTTTTCACAATATCATTCACCAATTAACAGCGAATAAACTGTTTAAGCTTTTTATTCTTGCTCACAATTAGATTCGTTTTTTGCTCCAATCCTTACGGCAAAATATCCCATAAGCTTGTCAGTCCTTTATTATTTATCTGTAGGCTTTATGGATGTGTACTCCTTATTTGTGGGTTCAGTATACTTATAAAAAAAAACAAAAAAAAAAAACATAGCCAACTACTGATCTGGAAACATTAAAGCAGACTCGGAAGAAGTAGTTCATGTTTGGACATTATATTAAAGTCAGCTGTTTATTATGGTGGAAATGCAATGCCACTTTATTACTGACAGGGAAATGTATTGACCGACTGTGAAGAACTTATTTGTCTACTTAGAAGAAGAAAAAAAGCACAGATCCCTAAAAAAAAAAAAAAAATGTTAAGGGTCAGAGTCAAGGACACATCAGCTTCACTGACACCCAGGCTTTAGTCCTAAAACCCACTCATGTTCCATCCTGCAGCCCTTCGATCACCAGCAGATTTAGTCCCCGAGCCCAAACCAAACGCTGGCAAATATTTGGGCATTTACTGCTTCAAAAATAGGCTCCTGTGCCGTCGGCAAACACAGACCAAACAGCTCATGCAGAGTGTTACATCATTTGCAAATTCACAAAAGCTAACAGTTACATCTCCTTTGTACAGCGTCTGATCCAGATTCAACCTTTCACACAGCTACTTCAGCAAACAGGTTTAGCCTTTGACAGAAGGTCAAATGACACATCATGCAAACTAGTTTGTTTGAAGCATTCTGAACAGTTTACGCTTCACTACCTTCAAAGTTTGGAAACAATGAGGCCCAATTCAGTAATCTCCATGTGAGGGTGGCTGCACATCCTAAGTTCTTACAAGATTTCCTCAACTGAATAGATTGAGTTTCACCTGAAGGAAACGTTCTACATATGTAGTGGAAACTTTTGAAACTGGTGAGAGGTGGGTTAAATGGGCACAGTTCCATCGGGACATAATGAAAATTTTGACTTATTTTAGGTTACTGAAGATGTATGCCTGCAATATGACAAAAAGGATGGCTGCTCTCTGACCGCAGTTTTACTTAATTAGTAGTTTTTGCAGATTCTGATTAACAATGAAGCAAAAGCAAGTAGCTAACAGCTTACTCAATGTGCTGGCCATCTATTAAAATCTCATATAAGATTCATACAACTGTAGAAGAAACAAGGAAACATGTCATTAGTGTTTACAGAAAATGCTTTGCAGCTCCAATCTGCTCTCATGTTGCAGTCCAGACTTTGACGAATTGACTTTAATTATTGCCTGCGGTCGTTCTAAAATTAACAGACAAGATTGTCTGTTTGGAAGGATTCACAGAAATAAGCACTTAGCGTGACAGTTTTCAGACTTCCTCATTACCACTGTTAAAAGGAGGCTGGAGTGCTGCGGCGGGAGAGGTCCTCGCGTTTCTCCTCATGACCCAGCAGTATACCTGTGGCAGCCGCTGGCTGCAGTGCCGTTTTGAAAGTTGTGGAAGTGGAGTGGGTAGGGTTGAGCTGCCGTTTCTTTTGATCACCAGTTTTCTCCAGTTAAGGAGGTCAGACTCAGTCTTTATTTTTGACTTTGTTTTGGTAAGGTCAGGGGTGCAGGATTTGTGTTGATTTGTTTTTGTTTATTATTTTGGCCTCGGCTCACCCTGAAGTGTTGACACTCCCGTTTTGTTGTCAGTCTTTACCACTTTATAAATAAATCACATTATAAAGAACGGATTTGTTTCCTGTGGCTGCTTGGGTCATTGGGGGGCAGGTGCCTCACTCATGTTATTGCCTGGCCCTAGACGGGTCGTAACACCACTCAACATGGGTTGTTTTTTGTTTTTTTAAATCCTGTGAAAAAGATTTCAAAAGAAGCAGCTCTTCGTCTGGGAAACAACATGCTGACAGATCAGGATTTCCCAGACGTAACGAGCTGCTGCAGCTTGCTGAGGTCTGAAATTTATCTCCAGTTATCGCAGACTGACTCATTCATATTACAGGAATGAAGATTTAAAAAGCATTTCACAGGTCTGAAGGGTAATTCACGGATGCTTTCATTTCTAGACATTCACGGGGCCTATGCGTCATCAGTATCAATGAAATAATATTCACTGAATGACGAGTGAAGTTGTTTGTAGACTGTAAGAGAGCTAACGACAGATCAGTGTTGTGTATCTGCTGTTAGGTTGAAAAGTTCCTCTTCAGACCGTTTTAAACCAAGAACCTCTCTTGTAACCAGTTAAATGAATCACAGGGAGCCAGGTCAGGCATTACCTCATGTTGCTTGCTAATACACACACTATAATTGTGTAATCTATTGTCTCTACTTGAACCCTCATTTATACCTCCAGCTACTTGGAGGGGGGGGCTCCATCTCTAAACTGCATGTTTTGAGTTTATACAGGTACAATAACCACTGTGAACAGTTTATTTAGACTATAAAATTAAAGTTGTTTCGACTTAACCGCACGCAAACAAACCCACATGACTAAAACGACAACTGATGTATGCAGTACCATCGGAGACAGCAGGAAGATCAAAGCCATTACATAACAATTAATCTGACAGCTTGTCTATGAATCATGAAGTTGTGAAGATGCCGGCTGCATGGGTATTTAAGACTAATGTGTTTTGAAACTGTAGACACAAACACACACACACCTGGCTCAGAGCTGCTGCAGGGGCTGAAGGGAGAAAGGTCTTTAAAGCAGGACACAGTTGGATTTCTTTTTTGCCTTCTTCTTTTCCACTGGCGTTTTCCTATTTATCTGTCTGACCAAGTCATAGAAGATCTGAGAGAGAGAGAAGAGAGAAGAGAGAGAGAGAGTTTGCAGACAGAAGGTTTAACAGGATGTAGCCCATCTGAGCTCATTATTACCTACATGTCAGAGAAACCTTTATGTGTCTTAAATAAATACAATTCTACTGATGATTGCAGTACACACATCCATCTGTGACTGAGATGGAAAACAAACTGAAAATATATAGAGTTGCATTTTTGGAGGGGACGTTTGTACTCACATCAAGGACGTTGATCTTTGACTTAGCAGAGGACTCTAAAAAGGCACAGTGGTTCCACTGTCTGGCCAGGTTCTGGCCTTGCTCCTTCCCCACCACACGCTCATCCTCCAGGTCGCACTTGTTCCCTACAAGGATCATCGGCACCTGAGGACAGGTAAGAGCAAGCAGGTTCTGTTTGTGCCCACATGATTTATCCCCCATTGTCTGGTCACATATTCCTTGTTCATGCATTTTTAAAATTTATTTTAATGTAAAACTTAACATTTTATTCAGATAAACTGTTCAGACTCCTCTAAATCCATTTATCCTTACAACCTAGACTCCACTCTGTATGTCAGCAGGCTGTTTTAGGATTTAATATAAATCCTACAATTTGTATTATTCACAGCTGAGGCTGTAGTCCAGGTTCACATCCAACACAGATAAATTAGAAGTATACAGGATACACGTATACAGCTTGAATCACAAGACCGTACATAATGAGCCATGAATCAAAGTCTCCTCATGAAGGAGAAGAACCTTCCTTTTACTTTTGACTTTGTATAACTTCTTCGTTCATACCTTTTTGCCATTTTTCCCCTACAGAGAGGAAATTAGATATAGGAGAAAAGCAAACGTGTTTCCTATAAACACGTTTGCATTAAAAGGCTTCAGTAACTTTTCTTTTAGACTTTAAATACAAAATTTTAATACAAAAACTTTACTTTTTGTAAACTTAATCATAAACCTTTAAATGCCATCTTGCAGGGAGAAAAGGACCCTTCTTTGGAGGTGCAGCTGGGAATGTTAGAAAACAAACATTATCAAGATTGTTTTAATCCATTTGTCACCCTTTAACTCTACCTCAGGGAACGGTTAACAGTATAAAGGCCCAGGCTTTTTTATTGAACACACCAGCCACACACACACATATAAACAAAGGGGTTAAATCTCTTGGAGTGAAAGGTAGTGAAAAAGCAATATCTGCAAACAAATGTACAACCCAAGTAAAAGACTGAAGAGATGAGTATTAACAGTCAATGAGTGTGCTTTTCTCTGAGGCCTGAATTGGAGGGTCACAAAGATGATCAATAAAAAAACGATCTCCTTCCCGGTGGGAAAGTAAAGAAAATCATTTAGGTTACACAACTGTGTCCAGAGAGATTAAAGAATCAATAGGAACTGACGAGGAAGGTGGTTTATTTTTAACTTTTGTTTCTTTAAAAGGGAAATAAATTAAAAGCAAAGCTGAGGGGACAGTCACTGAGATTAAGTGCAGCCAGTTTTGGAACCTCCTAAAACCAGCAATGCTGCTTCTTTTGTTCTCTCAAATGTTTTAATAACCAAAGGTCCCCTCAAAAAGAAAAGAAAACAGAAAAAGAAAAAAAAAGAAAGCCTGAGGAGGACAGTATTCTGGGCAAAACTTCAGCCTCAACTGTCAAAGTAGGCAGAGCTGGGCAGTCAGGGTGTCGGGATGCGTCTCATCCTGCCTGCTGTTTCCTGCCCGGCTATCTAGGGAGAATGCTGGCCCGGAGGAAGTTATGACAGCCCCGCCCAACCGGGATAACATCGCTTTCCTTCCTGAATATTTTCAAATGTTTCAGCTGGATTCCATGCTCCAGCTGCTCTCTGGAATTATATGACACAGAGAGTCTGTGTGTGGATGTGTTCATTCAGCCTGGGCTGCATTTCCACATTGAAACTTGGCTTAATAAACTAATCACTGTAAAACTGTATGATGTTAGAAAACGTCTCAGATGTGAGGAAGACTTTAAGATGTTGTCACAGGTTTCGTTCACGGGATATCTGCGTTTGTGATACAGCTTAGGAATCAACTGATGGAAAAATTCTGCATGCAACAAAAGAGGCGCCAATAATATATCAGCCAGGAAAGTCTATTTGTGGCGCCAAATAAATTTATGCATGGGAAATCCTGCCTTCACTCTCTTCTGAGGACCTACAAATGCCCCCCAGACATGTCTTGTGGATGTGGAAAAGCTACATATTTTTAAGAAAAATACCAGTATCCTGACATGTGCTCACTTGTCCATACTCTTTCCCCCCCAGTAAGTCTTCTTTTCAGAGGTTGCTGTTGGAGCACTACCGTCAGGCTTCTTGAGACAAAGTAAGATATAGGGTGAGTATTTTGTGCTTTCTATGGGGCAGACGACAGGAAACTGAGATGTTTAGATTAACCCCACAGAGGTTGGTGGTTGATGTTTGATATCTAAACAAATCCTCAAGCTGAACTGCTGAATGACACTTCTCCCACGGGTCCCGGGAGAACCAGTGGTATGCCCTCCTAACATAAACTCTTGAGTCAAGCTGGAATAAAAAGGAATGGTGAGATGGCTGAAAGGATGGAGGTATGCAGGGAAAAAGGAAAAAAAATGTTCAGCGTCAGCAGAACACAAGGCAGCATTAGCCTACTTGAAGAATCCACACAACCCACAGAATCTGTTCAGACTTTATTAACATGCTACAGACAGGTCGTATCCCGCCCACAATGGCACGCCGAAGATTGGATTGTGGGTAACAGTGAACAGGCGGGTACAGAACGACAAAAATGAATGGAGTTAGTTCTTTAAAATGGAGCAGTGAGTCACAAGCATTGGAGTCAGGCATTACTGCCATCCTAGTCACACGGGCAGAGACTGAGGTGGCCCGGAAAAGTCATAAGACCTCTCTTACATAAGAAGTGTGAAAGGAAATGAAGGAAGTGAGCTTTTAATTCACTAGTGTCTGCTCACTTACTTTATTTTTGCCACTAATGGCTCTTCTAAAGAGATGGAATTTGACCCTACTGTGTTCAATGAATGTACAACCATTAAAAGCCCTTTTAATTGAGCCTGGTGATATTAGGTGCATCTGTACATTATACCCGCTTTGCAGTAAATGGTGCATGTCAGAGCTGAGAATAAGAACAGCTGTAGCAGCATCAACGGTTTCTGCTTTAGCTCTGCAGTCACTTGAAAGATTTCTCAAACTAAGAAATCTGCCTTCTTGGAAGAAAAAGGGAAAACATGCCCAGCATTTCCTTTGGTCATGCATTCTTGCAAGGGGCAAAAAAGGATAAACAGATATCATGGCTATCAAAGGTAAGGGCACAAATGACCAGTGGACTGATAGCTGGCAGAGTGGCCATAATAGCCAGATAAGCTGAACTGTTTAAACTAAAAGATGTTTTCAAAGGGAACAGATTTCCAGAAGAAAAGAAACAACTCTTTCCTTGCGTGTCGAGAAGCCACTGGTCCTGCAATCCATCTGTTAGCCTGAGGCTAACCTCAGCTCCCAAACCATGGAAAGCCTAATGAAGAACCACAGTCTCACAACTCAGTTTTTGATGAGCTGAGGCTCTCCTTGCACTTCATGCCTGACAGTCCAATCACCCACATAGAGTGCCAGACCACATCAACACCACAAGGCTGGCCATCAAACAGAGGGGGGGAAGAATGCAACAGAAGCTGAAAAGGGCAGTTCAAATAAAAGCAGCACAATAATTGCACAAATATAGAGTAAGGGGAGCAAGAAAAAGAGAAAAGAGAGGTATTCTGCTCCAGGCTAGAGAGAGGCTTTGCAGATGGCTGACAGGGAACAGAGAGACGCAAGGAAGCAAAACCAAGAGGGTGGGTTATGGTAACATTCATTCCCTCAAGAGATCACCAAAAAAGGGCATCTTAGATCCTGCTGACGCACTATCGACTCGACCAGAGAGGGGATAGAGGGCTTACTCGCTCGAGCAGTCCCACAATTTAGCAGATATATAGAAAACTGGAAATGTGCTGGTGACAAACAACAAGCTTGGAAAATAAGGAGATGACACATGCTCTTATTTGCAGCGTCGATGTGAGGCAGGCCTGATGGAGAAAACCACACAGTATACAGAAAAATCCCCGTGAGCACGAGTGCTCGGTGTCTACAACAAACACTGATGAAACCGCAGGGACATACACACAACGTTAATATTAATCAGTGCTCAGTTATGCAGAGTACACAAGTTTGCCACTGTTTATACTCTATAAACATAACACCGTGACACTGATTGTGTTATGTTCAGATAATACAAATCTGCAATTAATTGCATAACACAGAGTGATTATAGTGTTGAATGGTATCTATAGCAACAGTCTGATCAGGCCCCTGAAAAATGTAGGCGGCTGAGCCCACGGACACAGGGCGTTTAGGTCTAACTGTACTCGTTGCCACTACTCTGCTTTCCACAGCCTACGTGATTAAAGAAAATTTTAGCCACAAACTGAGAAAATTATAAAACGCTTGTATGCTTATGCCAGTATACTTACATCCTCTGTGTCCTTTACTCGTAGAATCTGTTCTCTCAGGTCTTGGAGGTCGTTGAAGGTGGACTGTGCTGTGATGGAGTATACCAGGGCAAAGCCTTGGCCATTCTTCATGTACAAGTCCCTCATAGCTGTGAACTGTTCCTACACAAGGGGGGGAAAAAAGATGGCGAGACTATGAGCGCTGTCCTACAGCTTCCAACTTTTACTTATTGTTTTTTCTTTTTTTACTCTTTTATTCGCTGCACCAGTTTGACGATTACATTGTAATCTTCTCACAGATATGCAAACTTTGCTGGATGGTTAAGTCTAAATAATCATTAAATCATTTGTCAAGCATAGATGTGTTGGCTCTCGATTGTCCCTTTTGTTTTGACTGGTCCATTTGTCAGAATTAAAACAGAAAAAAAAAAAGAAAATAAGCAATTTCAGGCCAGTGTACGTCGATGAAACTGAACACCATTTTATTATCAACTGAATAATCACAGTGGATTGGTTGAAATCCCAGTGGATAAAGAAACAGTATTGTGCAGGATTACAATTCTTGGATGTCTGTCAGGTTTTTCAGCAAAGACACACACACAGTGCAATGCAACGTGGGTCTGTTACCGACAAACGCACACTTAAAACAGTTTCTGCACATCTCTAGGATAAGAGATGATGTGTTTCTCAGTCGCCAGTTCCCACACAGACAAATGTTTCAAAAATGTTCTTGCACGAGGACACCAGTGGGGGGGCAGAATAAGACTAATGTTAGATTGGTGTACAAAATATTCTAAAACAATCATAGAGACACCATAAAAAGGCATCACAGTGTCAGCTAATAACTGGATGTCATTTCAGCTACTAAAGATCTCATTGCCCAATGTATCTGTGAAATACAACTTGTTTTAATGTTTCACAGTGTGGCAGACCGTCACATCTTGTATCAAATATCATTTATGAATATGTAAAAACTGCAGGCGAGGAAAAAGATTTCTGGTGCCAGGAGTCCGTTTCTTTTCTCCCAGATTGAGCCCGAGTAGCACTGACTAATAGCATCTGAGCAGGTCACGGTCGAATGCAGGTAAACAGTGTGTGCAGAGAGAATCGACTGCTTTCTGACTACAATTTAGCTTTAAATAAATAAGGCTGTTTTCCCTAGAGGCCAAATTACCAAACACTACCTAACGCATTGTCCAATCTGAAACGCCTCTAGATTTACTAAAAATATATATTCAGGAGTGCATATGCCCAGCAAAGCTGAGCATTTGAAGATTTCAGTGGCAGTGAGTTTACTTACTGTGCCGGCTGTGTCAAGAATTTCAAGCATACATTGCTGTCCATCTACCTCCACTTGCTGTAAGAAAACATGTAAGAGCATCTTTAATTTCAGGTCACTGAGCAAACAAAATTCATAGGTTATATTCATAGGTCATACACTGAAGACTGAAAGAGACAGCTAACACTGAGGGGAAAACATGAAAGCAACCACACCAGTAGTATGAAGTCACAGGAAAATATAAAGAATGAAAACTAGGAATGAGAGGGTAACAGAGTAGAAGCAGTTGAATGAGAAAATTTCCGAGCACAATAATATGTGAACCTGAGGAGCAGCTGGTAACAATCAGCTCATTTCAAGCCAGCACTCTGCCTCTCACGGGACACTCACCTTTCTGTATGAGTCTTCTATTGTAGGGTCATATTTTTCCACAAAGATTCCTTGTACAAACTGAACTGTCTGTAAGGGGAGACACACAGAAAGCCAACATCAAACTGCTGGAGTAGCGCATGCAGCCAAAGTGCCATATCATCTAACACTTTGTCCACCTACGATCATCACAACTAGACAGGAATGAGGATGTTCATGAAGCCCAGCTGTGACCAAAAGCACAACATAATTATTCTACTGGCACACTTCTAAATCTGCATGTGTTTGAACTCTGACCTTTTTTATTTATCAAAAAATATTCAGTTAGAATAGTAAAATGTTGAAAGTACAAGGGCTCATCCCCAGTTTAGGATTTGTACTTGTTTAATCATTGCTGTGAACCCAGAAGATGCAGAGAGTTAAGAGCTTTCAATGCAAGAAAAATTGAGTGGCGCAAAAAAAATAAAATAGAGTGGCCAAATCAACACTTTGCTACTTGAATGTAAAAAACAAAAAAACAAAAAACGGCCTGCACATTCACATAAAACAATAGTGGAAGACAGGATCACAGGATCCTTTTCATGGTAAACAATCCTTTTCTTCACTTGGCTGGATGTACTAAAACTCTTCTAGATGTCTATTATCCAAGTCTACCACAATGAGAATACTTCAAGACAGCAAACAGAGGGCTCGCCACAAGGTAAAAACAATTTAGCCTCAAAAATGTTGAATATAGTATCCAGTAGTTTAGGCCAGATTAGACCTAGAAATGCAGAGGTGCCAGTTCAGTGTGGAAACAGCATTTTTTTAGACCAATGAAATTAATCACTCAGTAAGAGAATAATGTGAAGAAATAAATATGGAGAAGGCTTGGAATGAGGCACACATCTCCATCTGTAAAAACATGCTGATGTCAATAGGACTGCATTAGGATGTGTAGCTTCCAATAGCACTCACCATTTACCAGTGATGTGACAAAAGACAGAGGCAGCTAACTCTGAAGCATATAGGAATATACTGTCAGCTCAGATCATTGACAGGCCAGTGTTTCAGAGTACAGATGGCCAGAAATCTTAACCACACTGCAAAACCAACCCAGAAGTTTTGGAGGTTGAAAAAACAAAACAAAAAACACAGAAATATTCTCCAATGGTCAAGGTAATCAGCTGATCTCAATCAAGAAAGGAATTTACATGAAGACAAAACTAAAGGCAGAAAGCCCCACAAACAAACAACTACAGTCAGCTGCACCAAAGGCCTGGCAAAGCATCACAAAGAAGAAAAGCCATCTGTGGTGATGTGCATGGCTTCCAGACTTGGGCAGTATTAAAAAAATGAACATTTTATATATAATTATATTAGTTTTTCCAAGTACATGTTAGGCCTGTGCATAAAAATGGTTATAATGCCAATGTTTCTGATCTTCAATCAGCATATCAGTTGCTTTATTTCAAATCTCATATGGTACATAGAGCCTAAATTATGATAAATGTGTCACTCTCCAAAAAAACAGCAATGTCCAATTTTGGATTGCGTTAAAAGTGCTGTGCTGAGCGGCAGATTTACATTAGTGGGGTAGACCAAGTTCACCTGATAACATCTTAATCCTGCCCGTTTGAGGGATTAATCTGACACCTGGTTGAAATTAGCTGAGCAAAGCATACGACACATTTCACAGGCATCTGAGGTCTCCTGACAATAAAATACATCACTGCTCTGGTTCTGTTCTCTATCAACCTTAAGAAAAGTAAAAAAACAGATTACGATGTCTATACATATAAACACAGATGAGCTTAGGACTGGCACTCTTTGAACATTTCAAAAACCCTAACAATAAAACCATTATATGCATTATATGTATACAGGCAGCTAGTTTCAATAACACAGGCCTTGGAGATAGATTAAACCCTTGTCAGCAAACAAGCATGTTCTCAATAAATCCTTTAGGAAAAAATTTAAACAGTCAAAAGACAGTTTCATCTGTGCTCTATAAACCTCCATAATTAAAAATGTTTCACCACATGCTTTCCTTCAAAAGCTAGCAAAGCCTCTTGCTGTTTTATTGACAATTATCTACAAAGTCTTTAGGGAACACATGGCAGGAGTAATAGAGGCAGGAGACGCAGGAAGAGGATTGGAAGGCCATACTCACCAAAGCAGACTTGCCCACACCTCCAGAGCCTAACACCACTAGCTTGTATTCACGCATGGCGGGATTGCTTCACTGGACAGCCCAACAGTCTGCACTGGACAAACAGGGAAAAATAAAAATTGGACAAACAAAATGAGCAAAGGTGTGAAAAAACAGTGGGGAAAAAGCAAAAAAGCAATCTCTTTTCAGGCAAATCAAAGGGATTTTTTTCCTGTCTGGTCTTTGAGTTTTTCCCCACTCCAGAAAGAAAGGATTCTAGTCATTCCTGGAGGATATAGAGGAGAAGCAGGACAACAATGGAGGGAACACCCATAAGTGGAGCTGCTTCAGGGTGGAGGAGGTGAAGAGTATGTGACCCCCTCTCTAACAAAAACCAGCTGTGATGTGTATGTGTAGGGGGGAACTGAAGGAGAGAGATGATGATACATTGATCTGGCAGATATTCCTCGCAATGACACAATCATTTGGCTTTCACACACACCAAAACACACCCTGCTTACAGATTTGTTAGTCACTGAGTCAATTTTTGGTTTTATAAAACAGCAATATGGTGGCGGTCTCCTTCGCTTATGACAGAAAACAGCTGAGGGAAGTGGAAAATGTGATGGAAGGAAATTGTGAAGTAAAAATATCCCTTTAAGAAACAAGGAGGTTACGAATCACTGGCACACACTGTGGCGTAAAGTCAGATTGGGTAGCCAACTGGGTCACTACAAGCTGGGCTACAGACTCAGAAGGGGTTTAGATGTAGCTAAGCAATGTGGGGATTTCTGATTCCTTATCTACTGATCTAACTTCATATCAAGCAGTGTCTCAGGGTTTTTCCTGGCTCAGAACAGGCCTGTGATGAGTGTCTACGCACAGCAATAAGAATAAACTCTGTGTACTTTAAAAGCAATCAGGCTGGTACCTTATTTGGCTGAAATCTTTGTTACTTCTCAACATTTTATACACAAACATGTCTATTATAGTTGAGGAAATTAAACCCCCATTAACAAAGCTGGTTTAGAAAAAAACAATATTTTAAATAGGAGGAGATTTTCCAGTAATTGTCAAAGCTGCAGTCAAAAAAAAGACATTCAACTTGAAATATAAACAATATTCTAAATTACTGATACAACCACAAAATGTGGTAGGGATGTATTTAGAGAACACTAAAACATTTTAATATCGGTTTTCTTCAGAGACACGGCAGCTGACTGCCAGCTTATGTTTTAATGAACCAAGCGCTTTTGGATCAAGGGCTAAAAAGTGCCGCTTGTTGACATCAAGGCTGTAACGAAAAAAATAAATAAAAATCAGATAGTAGCGCATGCTGAAATTAGGTCCCAAGGACAACTATATAGCCTCGATTAATCATCAACTCTTTTGCAAACATCAAAAGCCCAATCATCAGCTACTCTGGAAGCAGATGATCCTCTTCTGCACTGCTTTTTTTAAAATAGCACACGCTAAACAAACTCTCAGGGGGAGTGGTCAAAGGACGAAGGACCTCCAGTTTCAATCACAAGCAGGGACCATGTGGGACATGAAGGCCAGAGTGTGCATAATTCATATTCTCTAATCCTCTGCACTCAAAGAGAAGTTCTCCTTGCATGATTAAGGGAGAGGAGCCAATGGGCGGTGAAGAAAAAGAACAGGGATGCACGAGTGCTATCCAAACGCGCGCCCCTGTACGCTCATGTAAACATTCAAGCACAAAGTCAAGTGCATGCAGTGTGTCACATATACAATGTGGTACAGACAATGTCACACTAAGATTTAGGCTACACTTCACTTGTCAGCTATGTGCACATCACAATTCCACTGTGAATGCTGTGGACTGACCCTTGCTAAGACGGATGACGTCAGGGGCTCACTCTGTGACAGAGGCAGTCAGATTATTATGTGCCAGCGTCAAAGGTCATTATGGAGGATGAGTGTTCCTCCAAAAAAGTGCAGTCAAATTCCAGCTCCCATCTTTACTATTTCAAACCTCAGTTTGCAGCCTGTGCATATGAAGCAATTGTTTCTAAGGGTCCATTCCTCGCATGTGTCAACAAATAAAGTAACTACATGTTTTTAAAAAGGTGTAGAAAGGTTTAAAAAGACAGTTTTCTTTATTTGGACAGGCTGCCTAGCAAGGATATTTAACATGTTATTATCAGCACCGGGTAGGATACGAAAATGTTAGGAGGAATGCACCTACAAACTGTCTGCCAACAAAAATTAAGATGACAATAGGAAAGAAAGCAGCACAAACTACCAGGCAGATTAACTACTGTACAAAAAAAAAACAAGTGTGCAAAGCAGACTATGACAACAAAACAAGGTCTGTGTGGATTAGGGCTGAACGATATATCGCATTTGCGATAATATCGCGACATGATCAAGTGCAATTTTCTAACCGCAAAGGCTGCGATTATACTCTGGACATGTCCAAATTCATGGGCTGCATCCTCCTG
>NW_005187497.1:1069331-1094617 GCF_000239375.1 Pundamilia nyererei
AAAAAAAAAAGTCACAGGCCATCATGTGTTGGAAATAAAAGTAACTGAACTGCCAATAAGTACTGACACCACACCCAACTTCTAAAAAAATTATTTTACATAATTTCAAATTAATAAAAATAATACAGAACAGAGGCATGCAGCTGAGAACGAAATGCAACCTCATGGGCCTCTCTTACTAAATATTATATAGGTCAAACCATAACCGTCAAACCTAACCTTCATTTTGATCTTAGTCAGACCAGGGATTTCCCCCTCGTATACAATATTGCAGTGTCCCATCAAAAGGTTTTCTCCATTATTCAATGCCATACTGATAAAAATTATTTTTCAACATTTCAATTTACTCTATCTTGAAATAATGGCCACAAATAAAAGACACCTCATTTTTCTAGCCAGGGGAAAACCGTGTACACACCTGTAAAGTTTTGTGGCTATTTCTTGTACAGTTGTGATACTGTCACACTGACAAATCCTGTCCTGAACACCAGGCAAAGAACCTAAAACCGTTTTGGTGGTAGTTCCCCCTACATGACCTGTCACTGGGAGCACATTTCTTTAGCATTATGACTCGCGCACAGAGATTCTCACAGTGAAAACAGTACCAGACAAACTACTGCAGCTGCTAAACATAGGTGACAGTCACCCAGCCGGCACTTTCTCACCAATTAGCACTGTTGGCAGCACTGATATATTTTTTTGTTTCAGTTCCTACCTTCAGGCAGGAGCTTCACAACCATCCATGCATGCACAAACAAACAAGCTGAAACACAGCTTTTACCCGTGACATTGATGAACACAGCCTGTCAATACCATATCAATAATCTTAGTGTAAAGTAAAGCATTTTTTTTATTTAATAATTTTACAGTTGTGTTGCTACTTATGCACGTGCACCATCAGTAGTTGTCCTTTTGTTGCACTTATGCCAAAATAAATATAAAAAGGTCTTAAATCTTATATCTGATTGCTTTCCCAAATTTTCATATGGCAGTCTATGTATGAAAACAATGAGTCAAAGTGCTGGTGAACTAACGCGGAAGCTCAAATACAAATGAAGAGCAAAAAAACACTAAAAAAAAAAAGAAGTAAATACTGCTACTAATAAAGTATTGAGAAACAGACCAAATTTCTTAGCTCAGAGTGTCTTAATTGATGCTAGAATCACTGGACTTGGTGCCATCTTTCACACACCAAATGAACATATTGATTACAGCTCAAAGAAACTCTGCTTCATGTTTAATTTGCCAGCAACACAATTTTTGTTTCTTTTTGAGTTTTCCTTGAACTTGCAGCTACCTGCAGCCTGTTCTGCAAAAAGGTACCAAAGTGAGTGAAAAGAATACTCTCGTTCTGACACCTTGCCTGCATGATATCAGGGAAACGACACACAGCACAAGCCTGCAAACACAGTCACAATACCCGCAAACATACACACAGGGCCATTTAAGGACATCAGCTTTTAAAACCAAACCAGTCTCTTTCCACTGCCCTCAACTACACACTGTCATTCCCAAGAAAACAAACACACCACTGCTGTTAATCTGCTTTCGTAGTAACCCCAGCAAATAAGGAGCGGGAGAAGGCCACATGCCACAGAAAACATGCTCCTCTATGACATCACTGCATCACTCACCCTCTACAGCCAAAGGTATGTATCCATCTAAGGCTGGGAATTGGATTAGGTGGCGCCGGTAGCAAGAGCATGCAGCGAATGCAAGTCTGGATAAACTGCAAAACTTAATTTAGTGAACAGGAGGCTGTTCAGCTAAAGTACAACCTCCCAGGATCCACAATTTCCTGGTCTACTGAGATTAATCCAACAGCAACGAAGCTGTCACACAAACTGACTCAGCAGGATGGGATGACTGACAGCTGCCCTCCGTATCCTCCACCCAGTGCGGATGGTGAACATGCACACATCCGCTGGTTACGCTAGCAGCACAATACCAACTGTTGTGGGTTTTCGCTTGCTTGACAAACTACATGTTGATGAGCTACGCTGTCAAAAAAAAAGATCTACATGTGGTTTAGGGTGAGATAACAGTTGCTCCAACAGTTGCTGCTAATAGGTGTTTTTATGTGTTGAAAAGTGCTTGCTAGTGTGTTACCTCAACTAAAAACCGCAGTTCACTACACATAAGAAAAAGAAAAAAAAAGTACTAACTTTAGAGGCTGCTGACAAAAAAATATCTACAAACATTCCTTTGATCTTAGTTTAGTTGGGTCTAAGTTTGTCTTTACATGAAATTTCACCTGTAACAGATTTTCAAGTCCTGCTGTACAAGTAGCTTGGCAATTAATTGTAACTAATTAATTTGAAGTGTATCAACTTAAACTTGTCTGTAATTTCCTGTAATTACTGCCAAATTACAAACCTCACTAGGAAATTAGGAATTTACAAGCTTGTAAAATAAACGCTTACCACCAGTTACAATAAAGGGGAATTCCATGTTTTCACAGGTAACTAGAGTAAAATACTTTCTGAAGAAATTGTTTTGTGTTATCAATTAAACTAACTTCATTCAAGAAATAAAGACAGGTGTCAAAGAGTTTTTAGCTGCACTCACCGATCACTCTTCTCTTACAAAAACATGAACTAACATAAAATAACCCAATAATCCAATAATCAAGTTATACAACTCTCTTTTTTTTTTTCTTATCTCCTAACTACAACCTTAAATGCCCCCATGAGTCAGAGCAAAACTGCAGCCAGGCACACAAACTCTGTGACTTAATTATGACAAAGACCCGTAACTGACAAGCCTTGTCAGCTGAATGCATCTGTGTTACTGGGGCCCTGACCTGTAACCACATCCTCTTTCCTAAGCGCAAAAAGGCTTCATGCTGATAGGATGGAAAAGGAGTAGCTACCTACTAAAATAACCTCTTCCAGTCTCTGTTCCTGTTCAAGAATCCTGACAGCAGGCTGGCTTGCTTACTAAGAGGGAGAGTAGGGGTTATTGGCATAGATGGCATCTTTAAAGTCAGGTTCAGGGAAATGTGTAATTTCAACAAAGAAAAAGTGAAATAAAGTACCCTTGAGGCAGTGCGCCTCTTTGTAAAAAGGGCCGATTAACTGGGAAAGTGACCTGCTGTGTGTTTACAGTTTCAAGGATGGGGCACACACCTTTCCTGCTTCACATCTCTCCCCCTGAAGCAGAAATAATATGCGATAGGCTGTCACGAAGCTTGGAGTCAGACAAGAGAAAGTAATTTGAGCTCTTTGGTTATCTCACTGTGAATCTACCTAATTTGCTTAAGGCAGCGGCATATGCTTATCACTTCAGGTCATGCCAAGTCCCTGCAATCTGTGGCTCGGACTAAACCACACAGCACAACACTGTCGATGTGTGATTATTACAACATGAGCTCCAGCAACATTAATCAAATTCTGGTCAAATCATAAGCCCGCTTACAGATAAACCCTTAAAATGGCATAATCTATAATCCACGCGAGTGAGGCCGGCATGTGTCCGCAAGCAGTCTAGTTTCAAACCAGCAACTAGCCTAAGTCCCGTTATCAAGCTTGTTAGCAAAATGCCGCTAACTAGCTAGCTTTAACTGCCTGCTGCGGGCCGCCGACACTTCACAAACCGCTAGCTGCGGCTCGTTAGCAAGCGAGCTAACTAGCCGACACATTCCCGACCTCTGCGCACTATCAAAACACAACCACCCTGTCAGAAGCCCGCCTCAAACAACCCTACCTTACTATTCCCGACCAAACAAGACGTGGCAAGCACTAAATCAAGCCACACTGCAGTGTATTTTCTCGGGAAAGCCACAGCTAACGTTACCTGCCCTTCCGTCTGGCCTTGACTAAAATGGGAGTGCACACTCCGGTATGTACTTGCGGGCAATTCCTCTCCTTTATTCGGCGAAAAAACACACACGCATACACACACAGACACACACGGCGTGTGATGATGAATTCGCTAATGGCCACGAAAGCGTCGGCGCTACGTAGTCCCGTGCAAATGACTTATTATTCGACCGCATTCAGCACGTAGTAAAGTTTGGCTTTCTGCACTTACCGTATCTTGCTCGCTGTCTCCTCGCCGCTCCGCAAGTGTCAGTTTGCCTCGGGCCCGTGCGCGCAGCAGACGTCACTCCCCGCTGATTCTCATTTTTCTTAAAAGGGCATGACACATCGGCCGCGCGCCCCGCGTCATTTGCATGATAACGGACTGCACAGTAACGCTAAGTACTAACACACTCACGTAACCTAGATTCATGCATTATAACTGTTTTATAGCAAATAACCTTTGTTGTACAATTAAGCAGTGCTCAAAGTCAAGCACTTTCTGGTTGTGAGTTATGTGAAAAATGCAAACAAATGTAAAAAACAAAACATAAAAAACAAAGTTTGTGTACAAAATAATTTCTTTTCACTAAGATTATAAATTGTGTGAGATAAAGTCTAAATCAAGTCTCAAGAGCCCCACGAAGACACTTAAATTTTATTTTAATTGAAAAGCAGTCAAAGCTGATTCTTAAAACTTTACCAGCCATCAATTATAAGACTTTAATGATTATTGATGACTTTATAGGGGGAAAAGGTCCTTGAAAGCAGTTAATATAAAAATGACCTACTCCCTTTAAAGATTGAGCCAAAGTAGAGCTGACAGCTGACACAACAAATTAACAGTAAACTAATCACCAACAAGTTTTGGGACTGATTAAGCATGCTTTGTGTGTCACTGTGTTAAAAATGTGTTTTGGCTTCCCAAAACTAAACATTATGGTTGGGAAGGTTGCTCATGATGGGTATTTTACACAATTTCCTGACCATTTATAATTACATATTTTTAAGGGAAGCTGCTGTTGCTTTCCCTATCTTTATTTATTGTTCTGGGATTTTATCAGCTTCAGAAGTAAAGTCTGAAACTTTGCCACGAGTACAGTTCTAAAAATCAAACAGCCCACTTGCCGTGCGAGCTGCATAATTGTCCCCTTTAATGTCCAGTTTCTCATCCGGTGTCCACCTGTAAATTTGCAGCACTGGCTCTAGAAGAGATAACTGGTGCGTGACACGCACATGCAAGAATGTGAGAGGAAAATGCTTCCTTATGTGTCCTTTGTAAATACATCTTTAAAGAGTCAGCTGCACCAAGCTGGGCAGGCAAAGAGGGCAAAAGTGGGGGGGTTTTGTTTGTTTTGTTTTGCAAGGAGTTCCCTCTAGTGGAGAAGCAAAATCCTGCTCTAGCTTGTAATCTACAGTCCATAAATGTATTCATAAAGCTCCAAAAGACATACTTTACAACTTATTTCTTTAATGTACCAGAGTACAATCTGTCATACAGATTTAATACAGAATACATCAATCCCTTGCTTGAGTTCTCCATTTAATATTAAATGTCTGCCTCAGTTTGTCATTAGCAGTCTTTTTCTCACTTGTGCTGAATGTAAAAACCACCATCACATAAAATAGAACAATCTGACACAACTCCTTACCATTGGAAAATAAATAAATCACTGTAAAACAAACTAAAATATTCCAGGAATGGCATCTGTGTGTCTGTGGTAAGATGCTTGCCTTCATAACTCTGAATAAAGTCAAATAATAAAAAATTTAAAAAAAGGCCAACCAAGTGTTGCTGGCCAACCCAAGCGTGACAAAAAAGGCAAATATAGATTAACATAAGTGAAAGCTTTACTGTATGTACATATAATTAATTATGTTCCATGTGTGACATATTTTTGATAGATTCAACATCTCAGATTCTCTATCAAGATACATGCAGTTTATACTGTATGTAAACAAAATAGAAAAGCACATCTCATCCTCACAACAACTCTCAGCTGTCTGTATTTTACCACAGCTAGGTGAAACAGATGCACACGACAAGCCTGACAATGGCAAAAGGCAGATGTGTACATGGCTCCTGAAAGAAGGAAAATGGTGACGTGTTTTGTCGTTCACTTCTCCGACAGTCCATAAAGTTGGGTGCACTTTCTACTGTTTGATGTGTGGTACTCTGCACCGCCATTTCTTCTTTTTAACTTCAGCAAGGAATTCACAAAAGGCCTAGAGGATAAAGAGGTGAGGACTTCCTCTCACTGATATTGTCTGTAGTCTCCAAAGGGAGAGGTGGGCATGGGAGCAGGGGCAGGTTCCTCTGCAAACTGAGGTCCTAAGGAGGAAAAAATAAAACGCAGAGTGAGATCGGTGCCAAAAGTCTAAAAGAGCAAACTGATGAATCAAAAAGACTTCCCAAAGGTCCTCAATGACATATGACGACTGAGTGTTTTTTCCCAATTATTTAAAAACAGTCACAAATTAAAATAGTCAGTTTCTTCAGAAAGCTGACTCAATCTTCAAATATTCGCATTTTGCCATAACTGTAGTATCATCACTGATAAACACTGTTTCAGAATAAATTTTATAATTTAATAATTTTTGTCCCACAATTCAAACACAAGCAGTAAAATTTAGAAAATTTGCAGAAGAATCAGATGAGATTTATCACACATATTAGACCTGATGTTTATAATCCATGCTACTGTGTGGTGACTGAATACTGTTTTCGGCAAAGCATGTGAGCAAGCTGGGGGTTGACTAACACTCCTAAAGTACAGTCAACAAAGATAAACATATCAGGTGCTGGGCAACAAGAGGTGAAGTCGCAGTACATTCAGTGTTTTTTTCTTTGCCGCAGTCATGTCATCTTTCATCTAAGTATTCTTTCACGCCTGATGGCTTCTGGTGGTTAGGTAGACTTTTATGTACAGTAATTTATCACAATGGGTGCTCGTTACATAAAACACTCTTCAGTCTCTTTCACTGAATTTATAAAAAAAATCACCAAAGTATTACTCACCAGTTGGAAGCTGTGAAGAGGCAAACCTAGTAAGCAGGATTCCAGCGCCCTCTATCAATGCCAGCAGGATACCCCCCATGGCGGCAGAGCCAAACATGGCTACCGGTCCATCTATGGACAAACCAAGGGCATTAATTGACTAAAATCACATAAAACATTCATTTCTGCACTTAAAAGGTATATTCAACAAGACTGAGATGGTACTGTTTATTAGAAAATGTTCCCACCATCAATTTTTGTATCAGTTTTATTCCACTATTTTTGGATACAACTTATTATAATCCATTTCAACGAAAGGTATATAGCACAAGTGTTTTCAAACTACTTTCGGCTGCTCACCATTCCTGACGCAACTCCACTGGAACTGGGAATCTTTTGCTTGTCGGGCAAATGTGTAAACCACTTCTGTCTATTCAATCTTTTGTTAAAGTTGTTCAGAATTATATGAGGACCCCACAGTCCCTGTACAAATAAGCTTCAAGTTTTTCTGCTCCAGTAAAGTAAGCAAAATGACCAGAAAGTGATGCAAAAACTAATCTATAAATAGAAGTAGACAAAAATGAAAACATGCAGACCAGTTACAAGAATCAACAACTCCATTTCCTCATACTGATTGCAGGAAAGTCTGAAAACTGGGTTTACTGGACCAGCTGTTGCAGGTTTGCAGTTTCTTTTTTAAGAAACTCCCACAAGAAGCCACTGAAGAAAAAAGCCTGAAAATTTCACACTCAGGAGGGGTTGTAATAAATGTGGACATGCATGTGAAAGCACATTTGCTGTTTGTATGAGGTATGCAAGTTTTCTATTGACTACTCACTTCTTGCAGCAAGAATAGCTCCTGTCATGGCCCCACTTGTTATTGAGTTCCATGGATCCTCCTTCCCTCGCACTTTTACTAAACCACAGTCAATCATGGAGAAGAGGCCTCCCCATACTGCGAAGCTACCTGCAACACGCCAAAGAAAAGATTTGCATCAGCTGAAGAAGTTATCATTGAAGATACGCTTGTCACTTTGTCAAGCAATCACCCGCGTCACATATTTACATAAGTGACTTCTACCACTAACACACTTCAACAGCAAATAAAGTATTAATAATTCTGCACACAGATTTTGCCTTCAGGCTCCAATAGCAGCTTATTTAATTAAACGATAATTACTTGTATGAAGCTGAAATATTTCCTAAGATTAACTTGTCACCATCCATCGGAACTGCAGACGATGTACAACATGCTGCTGACTACAGCCCATGTTCTTTACAAAGGAAGAGAAATGACCTTTGAAACAGTTCAGCAATTGTTCTTACCCCCGAGCTGTGGGGCTCTGGTCTTGATAGCAGTTAAGCTACCCCTCATTCTGTGGCTCATCCCCTACAAAAAAGAGAGACAAAAAACATGCATCAGTGGAAATTCACTGTCAGGTCAAGATTTCTGAGACCAAAGATTCAGAATTTTCAGATTATGACTAATAACATAAGTTGAAAAAATTGTGGGTCTTTGAAATTCAGGTTGGATTAAAAAGAAAATTTCCTGTTTACAGGAACAGAAACACTGCTTTATCATCAAGTGTCTTTGAGTGTGACACTGACCCCAAGGACAGTACCTTGAATGTCAGCTTTGACTGAGGCCAGAAAACAGTCCTTGAACTTACCGAGGGTGCATTTCTGAAGCCTTTCACTGCCTGAAATATTCCTCCTCCAATAGCTCCCATGGTGAAAGCTCCCCCACAGTCATCCACAATCCTCCAGGGGCTAAAAGCAAAACACAGACATTTTAGTTTGTTTAAGTTAATAATGTCATGACATTTGAGATCTCTCATTGCATGTTCATAACAATCTCTTAATGTTCCCTGTAAGTCTAAATTAATCCAAAGGTAAAGGAAGAAGAACTAGTTTATTACTGGTAATATGACAATAAGATATAGGTCATCTGAAAACTCTAAAATCTAACTATACACACACACAGACTTGGCCTTTGAGAAGGAGACCGATGTAACAGGGAAGCTGTGAAGAGTAGTCAGAGGAGTTTAAATACATCCAAAAGCAACCGACAGTGCACAAGAGAAGTGAAGAAGAGATTCAGCAGGGTGGTGGTGATGGAGACTAGTGTCAGCGCTGATTTATGACAGAAGCAAGAGTGAAAGGGAAGGTTTACAAAAGAATAGTAGTGAGACCTGCTGAGATGTATGATGAGCAGACAATGGCACTAACAAAAAGACAGGAGGCTGAGCTGAAGATGTTAAGATTTCCACTGGCAGTGAACTAAGAGAGAATGGACGAGATTAGAAATGGGTATCATAGCGAAAGCTCAGTTTAAACAGAAACTAAGTTTGAGAGGCAAGGCTGAGATGGTCTGAACGTGTGCTGTGGACGGTTAGTGTGTATATATTTGACAAAAAATATGGACCTGCCAGACATGAGCAGAAGCCCTCAGAGAGGGGCAATGTAGTGGAGGAGGACATGCAGAGGGTTGGTGTGACAGAAAACGATGCTAGGGATAGGGTGAAATGGAGGCAGACGAAGAAAAACACACGTACGCGTGAACGCACACAAACTCACAGGGTCACTCTCTGTGTCCTATGTTAATAACCACCTCTGAACCAGCGTAAAACATGAAGTATTACAGCATTACAAGATTTTGTTTGTTTGGGCAGTGAGGATTATACTTCACATGACCGCATCTCAAATTTAAACAAACAGACTGCACGTTTACTTCTCACATACGACTTTATTAGAAAGGGTTTACATGGTTGCATACAATGTAATATGACTTCTGGTCAAAATCAGGAAAATGTAACAGTTTTAAATAATGTATGTAAAACTGGATCTTCTATTTACTCATAGCCATTCGTTTACGTAAACAGATGCACTACATCTTAAATCACGAAACGAACATTTTGCAGTGATATTGAAGGACAGTAACCTTGTGTCTCGTGTTTCTGACCATTAGTATGCGATCTTAAATTGTTATTAAAAGCTGGCCAAAATACTTAAAAACACAAGTGGGAGAAAAACAGCGAACCAGGCCAACCTTTTTGAACTTTTAAGAAGTTTATTTAGTTCACGGTTCTTATAACTTAAACCTAAACCAAAATAAGCATACACGAGGACAGCCACCGAGAAAAAATGTATGTATTTGTAAAAACATTTATTTTAAATCCTCAGTGACGCTGTTAAAAGTTCATAAACTATTTGAACAGGACATGTCTCAAGCTAGCTGAAGCCATCAGGCTGCAGTCTAGATAGCGCACAAGTAGCTAATCCAGCTAGCTTACTTGTGCGCCAAAGCAAAATAATACTAAAATAACTACTCCAACTTTTCCCGAATGGCTACCAGTATGCGGTTACAATAGATGTTATATTCCTTTTTTAAGCACCGGTTTGTGGGGTCAGTAAATTTAAAGCAATGACATGTGGCAATAAAACCGACAAGGTCACAACGTGACTTAGCCGTCCCGACGCAGTGCTCGCTCAAACTACCTTCACTTGTGTATGCGAAGTTAGCATTTCTGCTAACGGCAGCTAGCCGGCCGGTTTCGAGGTGTTTCGGTCGTGTCACGTGATATAAAATAAAAACATTAAACACAACTAACATGGCATGTATTCAAAACGCAGCCCACTGCAGTACACGCTGAAACGGTGCGGGAAACTGATTAATTTTAATTTTAGGACTCACCACGGCTCTCTGGCATACTCCTCCATTTTGTTCTTTGCTGTTCCGCCTGACGTAACGATTATCGAACACCTGACGTAACGACACTATAGAGACAACGTCATTTCTTAAAGGAACAGAGCATGCAGGGACGAAGGATGAGCTTCAGGCTGCTGTCCTGAGAGTTTATTACAGCCTATTTCTTAAACCTATCCACAGATATACAAAAAAAAAGATCTTGTAATGAATAGTGTAAAGTGAAAAAGTAGAACTGTTCAAGCACTATAGACTTGTATTATACTTGAGTGTTTGCTAATTCACATAACATGAAGCAAATTAAAGGACAGCCAGACAGGTATAAGAGAGTTTTGACATTTCTATCAACAGAAGCAATGTCACACTGATCACATAAAGTCTTATTTACAGTGACAAAGGTTAAGAAGCAGGTAGAAAAACAAAAGAACACCCCTTAATAAACTTTTTTTTTCACATTTCTGCAACACAAATAGAACTCTTCATAGCAAAATAATCACACTCTGCTGTGCTCCTAGTGTTTTCTTAGTAATAGCAATGCAATGTACTTAGAGGCCTTCTGATGGCACTGAAAACCAGTAATCTCAACATTTCATTCCTTCCCCTCTTTTTCTTCCTTCTGAGACTATTGGTCAGAGTAGCAGCTACAGCTAAAATACAGAAGGCTGGCTCACTGCCCATTATTAGGAACAAGAAAGGAATGACTTACAGAGCAAGCCCTCATTGAGAAATGACCAAATATAGGCATTTTGTGGATGCAGAGACTGAGGCAAGGCTGCAGAGAGATAAACTGGCCTGCTGCTGCTGCTGCTCTCTTTTTTCTCTGGATGGCGGCTACCTTTCCAGCTGGTGGGTGGACACTAGACAGCTCCCAATGTTTCCACGTAGCTTTAAACACATTATGTAAAGAGCAACAGATAGAAGAAAAGTTCTTCATGGTCCACTGCAGAAGCACAGATATACATGCTACGAAAACATTCACTAGTTGATATAATGTTTTGTGTCTGGTAAAGGTTCTGCCGTGCGGTTTTTAAAATTAATCCATCAAGAAATGCAGATACATAAATTTAAAAAATGTGAATCCATGTTTATTTCAGTAGTTAAAGTACGAGACACGAGAGGCCTCCTGCTTTCCTGGAAAGGTATTTTTCGGCATACGGACACCGCAAGTTTCCACCTTAGTCTAAGTAAGTCATGGGACCCCAACTAGCCACAAAAGTCATAGTGATGTCATAAAATCCTGCTGCGAGTACAAGCCATTGCATTTTTGAATGTATATACAGCTGTGGTCAGAAGCTTCCATACACTCATCATAGGGATGAATGTGATGATCATTTGGGGCTCATAAGGGTTTCTTTGAGCTGCTTCTTTTCCAGGGTGGAAGGATTGTACAGCATACATATTTATTTACTTTAAAATGCAAGAATTGGGTTTGCATTTCTTTTGGATTTTTTCCTATCCACACAGGGTCACAATTATACACACAGACTGAAAACAGACACAGACTTGAACCTTTCAATAAGCACTGCTGAAGGTTTTAAATTGTCTTTTAATTCGACAAGGCCGAGGCCTATTTGCTTCTTGTTAATGATCACGAGAGATTACAATTGGTAGATCCTCTTTGTCTCCATAAAAAGCATTTGTTAGACAGCAACCACTGAATTCCAGAAGTCCAAAGAACTCAATGAAGTTGAGGAGAATTGTAGATTTATACAAGTTGGGAACATTTCATGGAACCATTTCTAAGCATGCCATCACAATTGTCTGAGAGGGTCCCTGCTCCAAAATCAACACCTTAAAGCACAACTAAACTTCCCTGCTGACCCCATGGACAAACCAAATGCCTTCTGGAGAAATGTTTTATGGTCAGACAAGGCCAAGATTGACCAATTGTGCTACACTGACAAGAGTTATATTTGAAAGATTAGAGGTGAGCCTTTCAAGTTCTTGTTTTTCAAAGTAATTAAAGCTGTGTGCTGTACAGTCATTGCATCATGGATAAAGAACAGTTAAAAGAAATCATTAAAAGCCTGAAACATGCCCATGATCAGTGATGTAAACGTCTGAGCACATCTTTACTTGTACAAATATAATCATATGCACATATATAGAGAATTAACAAGATTATCATATACATAATTTCATTTATTGTAGCTAAAATTATAATATAATAACAGATTCCAATCACTTCTATCAGACGGGTAACATTAAACTTGCAAACATAGCAGAATCTTTTATTGAAAACATACAGGCTCTGTAAGAAAAACATGTAATAATGTATGTGCTTCATTACAACACTCAGGTTTTTGCTAATCACATTAAATTTCCTTTAGAACTGATATTCACTTTTAAATAGCACATTAACCAACAGTAGTGTTGATTTAATGGCGTTTCTGACATTTTGATGTAAAACCCAGGCTAGAATGATTCTGCACAAAACGCAACATCAGATGCTGAAACTTATCTCCCTGCACTTCCTGATAAAATGCATGATGTAATTATTTCCATGCTAAGACTCATTCGTTATGTCCCAGGACTCCTGGGACAATGGGCTGCTTTCGAAACCTGCCTGAGATGTCTTGAGATTTGAGACACACAATCAAAGACCACCTTGACCTTTTTGTTTTCTCCACCCACCCAGATTTTCTTAAGTCAGGCCGCCATGTTTGTTAATTCCCTGATATTCCCAGTTTGATTTACAGATTTACAGCTGATAGGGTGGATTCCCTCTCCACAAATAAATAACTTTTCAAATTAATCTCAATTACATACTGTTGAATATTAGAGTTTTATAGAGTTGTTTGAATCTCTTGTTAAGCTCATCACACACTCTCCCACACACTCACATTCAGATGCATATACAAGCCAACATGTTATATGATCGGCCTCATATTATCTAGTGCAAATAACCAGCCAAGCGTCAGTATGAATGGAAGACAAACAGCCTCAAACCCATGGCACTCTCTGCAGAGAGGCCTTCATCACTCATTCTCCACAGAGTCTTTTTGGTCCAGTGTTGTTGGGAGAACTCATAGTGATGGCTGTTCTTCCAAACGTCTCATGTTTCACTGTCTTCATCTGCCCCACTGCACTTTAACCGGCCAGGGGAATTTATAAAGGTTATCCCCTAGAAACCCTCTGGTGAGATGTCTGTTCTCCCTCCCTTGCTCTTCTTCTTCTTCACTTTATATTCCAGCAGGAAATATCACTGCAGCCACTTTGGCACCGGCACCTGTGAGAAAAATAAAACGTTAGTGAATCCAAACACAGCATCGGTGAGCTAACCTCTTTGTCAACCCTTCTGATGTACCTTCTTCAGCTGTTTCTTATTGGTTCCTCTGATAGAGGCAAGCAGTTGGTCCCTTGAGTTCTTCGTACCACCTGGGCGGTTTGCATCCAGCATAGGAGGTGGAGGAGGTGGTGGTCCACCCCCAGGAGGAGGCGGAGGTGGAGCCGGACCTCCAGCTCCTTTTCTTGGAGTGAGCTTTGGCGAAGGCACAGGTGAAGGGATGGGTGAAGGTTTAGGCGAAGCTTTGGGAGAACTCCTCAGAGATCCTCCACCTCCGCTCTTGGGCACCTCAAGTGTTCCCTTCTTCTCTCCATTGGCCTGGGCCTGCTTCTGCTCCTGCAGGCGCTTCTGCCTCTGCCTGTCCATGTTGCGACTCAGTATGTTTGTCGTGGTCATTCTTGGTCCTGCTAACTCAAAGTGGTAGCCCAGCTTGAGCAAGGTGGTGTTGTCTTTCAGGATCTTGACCATCTCCATCTCGGTTTTCCCTCCGCAGATGTGCCGCTGGTTCTGAAAGCGCAGCTCGGTCAGCGTGGAGTTGTGCTGCAACGCCTGGATGAGAGACAGGATGCCCTTCCCGGTGAGATGGTTGGAGTCGAGGTTAATGCTGGTGATAGTCTTGTTGCTGCGGATCGTGCCGGCAATGGCATAAGCGACATGGTCGTCCGCACGGCAGTTAGCGAGAGCGAACGTCTTGACGTGGGTGTTGTTGTGCAAAGCTTCTGCAAACTCGATGAGCGTTTTCGTCTTGATGACCTCTGAGTTGTTGACGTTGAGCTCAGTGAGGGAGGGGTTGTTGCTTCGCACCTGCTGCATGAGCTCATCAAACATGCTCGAGTCTTCGTCTTCCTCCTCTGCCTCCTTCACCTTGCTGTTAGGGCTGTTTTTAGAAGCACAGTTAGCAAGTTTCCCACTATCCTCAGCTTTCTTAACCTTACCGTCCTCTCTTTGCACCTTCTCCTCTGGTTTCCGCTCAGCATTAAACTTCTCTTTCACGTGGTCACTGTGGTTAACCAACTCTTCTCTGTCTGTTCTTTTCTCCATCTTGTCACGTTTCACCTCGTCTTTCTCAGAAGGTTGTCGTTCGAGTTTGACATCAGGTTTGTTTTTGTATTCAGATTTCTTCTCCTCTGCTTTAGCCTTCTTCTCTTCTGGTTTACACTCTTGAAGCTGGCTCTCCGATGCCTTGCTCTGCTTCACCATTTTAGAGACAAGCCCCTGTGTCTTGATACTCTCCGTTTTTCTTTCCTTTTCCTTGCCCACATCTTTCTCGCTTTTTTCTCGTAGCTTTGAGATAATGTCTTTGGTTTTGCTGTCATCTCGTCTCCTGCAGTCTTCCCTCCTTTCTTTCTCTTTGCTCTCATCCCTTTTCTCCTGTAACTTTGAGATCACGTCTTGTGTTTTGCTGCCTGTGCTCACTCTGTTTTCTCTTCTGTCTCTCAGCCTGTTGTCCTCATATTTCTCTTTGTCACGGGCCTCCTCTTTCGTGTCGCTCTCTCTGCTATCCAGCTTCCTGTTTCGACTTCCTCCCGACTTCCTCCCGTCTTCTTTTGAACTTTCAGGACCTTTGCTGTTTCTGTCCTCCGCCTTGATATCTCTTTCATTTGAGACACTAGCTTGTCTTTGCATTCCCACTTTCATATCGTCATTTCCCTCCTGGCTGAGACCCATCTTCCTCAGGTACTCCTGCTTCCGGCTCTCTTTCTTCGGCTCTCCCTGCAGGAAGATGAGGAGTGTGATAAGGAAATTTTTCCTCATCAGTATGACAAAACAAAAAATTACATGGGTCATTTAACGTCTGTGAAAAGCAGCATGTCAAATGATGCAGCGCTCTAAGCACAATAAATCACAGCAGAGTCTCAATTTATTAGCTACAGAGCACAGAAAAAGTAGTATCACAGAATTACAGCAAATATTGCATGACATGTAAAGTATGATAAGACATCTGATCGTGCAGATGTGCTGTCTTTTATTGTACAACAGCGTCTCACAATAGGGCATGTGTGTTTACAGTCAGCAAACGGACACTATCCATTTTTTTTAGCACAGGGATACATTTGCAGTGAGGAGCTCGCTAAGTGTTTGATTTGTGAGCCTCCATCTGTTTTGCTTCGTGAGGCCGTGGCCCTGGCAGATGCATCCTTAAAAGGCAGTGAGCGTAGGAGCAATCAACCAAGAAATTCCACCAGGCCGGGATTAAGAAGCTCCGCAGAGCCGCTGCTCCAACCACTTAAGTGTCTCTCTTCTAAGCACACAAACTGATTGAAATCATGCTAATACTAATGGCAATAAATTTGTGTAGCATCTCCAATAAATTACACAAATGCCTCTTGGAGAAGATGTTTGTGCTTTGCTTGTTTGGCAGATGACAATTAAGGGTAAGGAGTGGATGTAGGCGGGTCATAGATGGGGACTCACTGCTTTTCCTGGCACAGGAGTCAACTCTGGGGACTACTATTTTTAAGCTGATGGGACTCGGGGTGCATGAGGTCCAGTTGCTTCAAGTGAAATGAAAAATAGACATGAAAGCTATCCAGGGGGCTGTGGGTATTATGCAATGCTGTAGCCTATCAGTCAGTTTGATTTCATAGCTCCTTTTAAATCTGGTTATAATAATAATGAATAATAATAATGGATTGCATTTTTAATAGTGCTTTTCGGGGCCCTCAAAGCACTTTACAATTCCACTATTCATTCACTCTCACATTCACACACTGGTGGAGGCAGCTACAGTTGTAGCTGCCCTGGGGCAGACTGACAGAGGCGAGGTTGCCATATTGCGCCATCGGCCCCTCTGGCCAACACCAGTAGGTAAAGCGTCTTGCCCAAGGACACTACGACCGAGACTGTCCGAGCCAGGGCTCGAACCGGCAACCTTCCGGTTACAAAACGAACTGCCAACTCTTGAGCCACGATCGCGCAAAACTGGCAAAGGGAAGTCGAATATAAACATATGAAGAGAGAGATGAGGATCATACTTCATCATAAAACACTCATGAGTCAAAGCCAAAGCATATTTCCTCACAAACCTCAAATGATGGTTCCCTCTGGCTGAGCCTCCCTTTGGTGTCTCTCTGTTTCGTCGTTGCATCCCAGACATTGTTGCTCATAGGTGGCTGCGCAGGTTGGTTCTCCCCTGCAATGATGAGCCCCTCCTCGGGGTTAATGTCTGGCACCTTCATCATGTCCATCTTCAGCTCCTCTATTTCCTCGGGGGAGAGGGTGGACAGCAGGTTGTCCAGGTCTGG
Organism: Pundamilia nyererei; assembly: GCF_000239375.1. Classification (NCBI taxonomy): domain Eukaryota; kingdom Metazoa; phylum Chordata; class Actinopteri; order Cichliformes; family Cichlidae; genus Pundamilia; species Pundamilia nyererei. The sequence goes on from NW_005187497.1 coordinate 1,086,367, forward strand.
GTCCTCGCTGACCTGGCGACCTATACAGGTCAGGCCTTTCATCTTTCGTCTGGACATCTAGCTCAAGCAAATCCCTCGATTTAAATTCAAATTATAAGCTGACTATTCCTATGTGCTGATGTCCTGCTGTTGTGTCGTGTCCCACTCACCAAAAAGCCACCAGAGGCATCAATCCTGGTGCAAAGAGGCTGGTCTCAGAGTCTTGCAGCGAGGGTTACAAGTGACGAACTGTGAGAGGTTCGCATCATCAAAGTGGACTGTGAGGCTGGGACATTCTTCGAAATCCTGTGAAAGTGCATGTCCATATTTAGTTCAGGGTACACACTCCTTTAAAGGTAATGGGAAGGGCTGAAGTTTACAGAGATGCCAGAGCAGGCTTACACAGACTTCCTATTACACAATCTGTATTTATATTGGAGCCCAGTTCAGTGATGTTTATACAGTCGCTCGCAAATAAAAAAGTTTTATAAGAGCTCGCTTTTAAACCAGTGGGGATCGCTACTCTATTGTAGTCACACAGTCAATAACTTGTTGCTGTAATACAAAGGCCAGTGTATAGTTAATAAAATATTGTATGGGATAAAAATAAATACAAATATAATGAATATATGTTTAAAATATGCATACTGTATATATGATACTAAATATTCCCATAATATATTAAACATATATTTAATTATTTAATACAAAGATGTGACACTGCATTAGTGTTTCACTGTATATTTACTATACTTAATTTGAGCTTTTTTACTTTTTAAAGACACTTTATGGTATTGTGCACTCGACAGACACTTCATTAGGCACACCTTGCTCATTCTGGGGTCAGACCTCCTTTTGTCTGCACAACTGCTTTGATTCAAGAAGGTGCTTGAAACGTGCCTCTAAGATTTTGGTCCATATTGACGTGAAGACATCACACAGCTGCTGCAGATCTCTTGGTTGCACATCCATGATATGAATCTTCTGTTACACCACATCCCGAGAGTGCTCTATTGGACTGAGATCTAGTGACTGTGGAGGCCATTTGAGTACAATGGACTCACTGTCAAGATCAAGACACCAGTTTGAGATGAGAGACTTTTCACATGGCGCATTATCCTGCTGGAAGTGGCCATCAGAAGACAAGTACACCGTTATCATAAAGGGATAGATGTGGTCAGCAACAATATTCGGGTAAGCTGTGGTGTTTAAAAGACACAAAGTTGGTACAAAGGGGTCCAAAATGTGCCAAGAAATTACCCCTAACACTATTATTCCACGACCAGGGTGAACTGCTGATGCAGGGCAGGGTGGATCCATTTGTTGATGATGTTTTTACCAAATTATGATCGACCGTCTGAATGTCACAACAGAAATCAAGGCACATTTTTCTAATATTCTACAAATTTGAGTTACTGTCGCCTTCCTGTCACCCTGAAGTAGTCTGGTCACTCTCCTCTCACCCCAGAGAACTGCTGCTCACTGGATATTTTCTCTTTTTTGGACCACTCTCTGTAAACAGTAGAGATGGTTGTGTGGGAAAATCCCAGCTGGTCAGCATTTTCTGAACTACTCATACCAGCCCGTCTGGGACAAACAACCGTGCCGCATTCAAGGTTACTTAAATCCCCTCTCTTCCTCATTCTGATGCTTAATTTGAACCTCAGCAGGTCGTCTTGACCAAGTCTACTTAACTTCAGCTTATTTTGTTTTGCATTGTATTAAAAACTTCAAAAACAAAGTTATGTGAAAAAAAGTAATTTTGTTTGGAGAAGAATTTATTTAAACTAAAAGCCATGAATAACAGAATGGACAATAATGAAACTGTTTAATCCAGAGAGCATGTGAAGAGTAGAAATATTGGGACTTTTTAAAAATTACTATTACTTAACATAACTTATGTCATGTATAAAAAGCTGTAACTTCTGCCTCCAGTGAGTAATCCTGTGATCCTACATTGTTTTCTCATTTCTTTCCTCCCAATATTTACATGCAAATATTTACAGGCAAAATAAGTACATATATAAAAAAAAACAATTTAAAAAGGGGGGTTACTTTAATAAAGTTACGATAAAAAACAATTAAATAAAGTTTTTTAGAATTATGATTGTATTTTGAATCACACTGTATTGCTGGTATGAACTCATCCAGTGTGTAAGTTCCCTGTTAATATATAAAACACCTTCAAATGCCACATTTAAGCTGTTTTGGGGGTGAATGCAGACATCTAGTGGCCAGTGTTGTAGATAAAAATCACACTTCTTTCTTTAAACTCAGAAAGAAACACAGACAGCAATTTGTTACATTCCAAAGTTAAATTTTATGTTAAAAGAAATAAACATTTTCCAGTCACTTTATTTTACAGTGTCATACCATCCATATGACGACAGACATGAAGCCATACCTAGACTCTGAACCTGATGTAAGTCATTAAAACACACTCATGGAGTTGGTTGGTTTAGAAGCACAAATGAACAGAAACATCACTGATGTTATATCAAACTACTTATGAAAGCATCTTTACAAAGAAAATCCCAGCGTCTTCCTTGTGCTTTACAAAGGCTCGACAAATCTGTACACTTGGACGTCGGCATCGGAGTGAGTAATTTATGCTGCAGACTAGCTGTGACAGTAATATTAGCTCTCAGGCATTAACATTATGTTTGAGCTGCTTAATACACTACACCTGAAAAGACAATCCAGGGATCACCTATTAGGAGGCATCGTGTTTTTCAATTCAAACCTTTTAAAGAAGGATCAGGGATGCCCTCGAAGCTAAAGGAGATTACAGGTTACGGGCCCTGACCTCACTGGAGCCCAAACCTGCAAGGAGAAATTGAAAAGGACAGTTTGACATTTTGGGAAATCCACCGTCTGCTTTCTTGCCGACTTAAAGCCAGATGAGAAGGCTGTTAGAGCCAGGAGCTGGCAGGTGGACGGCTAGAGGACGACTGGCTGGGGTTACGGATGGGAACATGTTGAGGTTATGATCAGGAGAAATTCACGCTGACAGAGGAAAACAGACTTCACCTCCCCCAGAATCGAATCTCAAGGCCTGGAAACAGTGCCTGACACTTATTAACATGTTTATTCTGTGCAACACCCTGTGCTAGCATTCAGATTTTTTTAAAAGTTTCGGTAGGAAGTTTCTTTTTTAAACCAAGACCTTTACCCTGCTTCTAGTCTGATGCTGAGGTAGGCTATCGGCCACTTGCTTCTCCTATAATTAACCACACATGTGCAGAAAGGGACTGACCTGATAGCAGAGTGTGGTGGGTACCACATGAGTGCATTTCCCAACAGCTCAACCGTTTACTGCAACTACAAGGCCTCGAAATTTCAAGATAAATGTACTTTTTACTACTTTTTTTTTTGTTGCGGCTTGATGGCAACTGTTTCACATTTTTAAAACATAATCAGTGTACAAGTTTATTCAAATAAACTGACGTACCCAGGAAGCAGTTACGATGAGCAACACCATTATGAGCTGCAACACCTGTGTTAAGGAAGCCAAAAAGTCTTTATTAAAAAGTCTTTTAGGTTTAATTATTTTTGCATGTATTTATGCAGCACAAAATTAATACAACTACAGAAAATGTTACTGCCAACTTCATCATTTTTGCTGATTCAATGCAGAATTTTTTTTTTGTTTTTAAGCAGAGGATTACAGACAATAACTACATTTTGCCAATATATCAAATGTGCCAATAAAGGGGCGGGAAAGAAACAAAAAAAACAAAAAAAACAAAAACTAAATGTGCACCCGTCAACAAGAAAGCAAACACCTTCTCCAAAATGTCAAACGAGTCCTTTAAAGAGAGGAGATCTTTCAGCAGTAGTCGTTTTTGGCTTCGTAGCTTAGTCCAGATGGTGAGAACCCATTCACAGTTAAAGGTAACTTAAATAGTAATAAATAGTAAATGGAAAGATGCCAAACGTCATATCTCATGGTACAATAAAAATACACGGTTTTAAAATAACTCGTTACAATATCATAAAATATTTAGTTGAAGAACAGATTTACAAAATATTCATTTAAATAGTTAATCTCTTTTTTCCCATGGTTAGTTACTGTAAGGCGGGATATTTTATTTTAATCAAACAGCGTGACCTGCAACTCCCCTGTCCTGATATGTTAGAAGGAATAGACGTTAACACGGATTTCACTGTGAAACACCCTACCCGTCACTATGGAATTAATCAAGACTAATTTCTAATTTATTTTAAAGTCAGAAGCGGACAGGTATCTTTGACCAGGAAGCATGCTGATGTTGAGATCGTAAAAAAGGGTGCCACTAATAAACTACTTCAAAGTAATTACTTGTGTCAGATATTAGAAAGACGAGACAAAGTTCAAACCAACAGTTGACAAAGGGCATCTTACAAAGAACTGGGAGAACCGTTTAGATCTATAAAGCCACCTGCCTTAGATCCAAACATCACTTTTGCAATCAAACGTGGATCCCTTTTTTCCAGTTTATTTTTTTTTGCTTAGTTAGAAACATCAAAGACAAAGAAGAAGCACGTGATGCTATGATAACCGGAGAAAGTGGATCAGTGGCAGAGATTACCTGGAACGGAACCACAGGCAGTTATCAATTTATTCAAACTTAACAAGGGGGAGGAGGTATAACTTTTTTTTTTCTTTTACCAAATAAAGAGGGACAGCATTCTTTTCTAGAAGGTAACAAGCACTCTCTTTTGGCGACACCCTGTCACTGAGGTGAGTGTTTCAGATCACGAGGCTGGTGAAACAGCGCCAAGACGCAGAAGTCGCCTCGCTTTCAGGATCATGTGACGCCTGCCCAGGAGTCAGGCGTCAGGTTGCAGGACAGACTTTGATTTACATTAATACTGTGGAAAAGTAGGACGACGCTGCAAATGAACAACTAAAACAGAACTTAAAGTGCCTCCTGTTTTCTTTCACAGGCAACCCACTGCTAATCGAGCCGTAGCGGTTATTTTAGCGTGTGACTGTGTGCTTAACTGCATCTGCGTGTGTGTGCATGTGTGTGTGTGTGTGTGTGTCTGTGTGTGGGAGAAAGTGCTGCTGCCTTCTTTTGAAACAGTCCCTTTGCTCAGCTGCAGTAGTGTCCCGCTGTGTGCATGAAGAGGAGCCCATCAGTGACCAGGATACTGAGGTGGAGAGTACGGTGGTGGGGCTGAAAAACAAGTAGAAAAAGAAGACACACATGCACACACACAGTCAGCCTTTCACTGTAAGTCTAGAAGTTTTTGCCCAGATTATACCAGTATTTTAGCTCAGAGCTAGGCATGTTCATGAAACAGACTACAACTACACAGAATACACATGGCTGGGAAACCAAAATAGTGACAGGGTAAGAGTGAGAGAGTTTTAAATGTCACTGACATTTATGTATTTGGTGATTTAATGAAGCTGATGAAAACAAAGTTATAAATATTCATACTGTGGGCACGAAAAACATCCATGCTAAATTTTACAGTTTATGGGAACAGTTGCTGGAGAATAAAAAAACATGATTAAACACAAGTCAGCTGGAAAATTGTCCCAATCTGTTCAAAGGATTAGTGAAAGTTTTAATCGGTTGGGAGCATTAGGGGAAAAGTCCTCAAATTTAGCAAGACTCACTATTAAAATATGACACAATGTTGTGAAAGTAGCAAAGAGAGGTGCTACAAATGTGAAACTAGTGAAGAGACTATACAGTTCTCCTCTGAGGGAGGAAATGTTCCTAATCAGAGAGGACAATGTCCAACCATTGGACAGAACAAAATTCAACACATGCTGGGGTGAACTGCACTAAAGTCTCTAATATTTAAAAAAACATTATCAGGTGATCACCCAAAGAACCACGTACACAGTATGTTGGCACATCATTTTTTGCTTTACATGCAAAAGCAGTTTTTGTTCTTGATTGTGATTTGACATATACTGACATGACCAGGAAACCCTGCAGCCATGTGAGCTCACTCTGAGGGAAGTTATGCAGGTCTTACCCTGGCTGTATGCAGGATCCATGGGGCGTGGTACGTACGGTCCAGGCTGCATCATTGGGTACTGTGGAGGCATGCCAGGATACTGGGGCGCCATAGGGTAACCAACGGGTGGATACTCTGAGGGGCAAATTGGTTTACCATAAGCATCGTACATGGGCTCAACCGGGTAGCTGGCCATGGGGATCTGCTGAGCTGTGGGTTGAAGAAGATCGCACAGTTACGAAGGAAAATCCATACTTCATGGTCGTCTGCATAGACATCGACACGACAACGAGAGGTCTCACCATCATAAGGTGTCCTGCCCCTCTGCTGCCTTCTCTGGTAAAGGTAACAGCAGGAACACATAAAGCAGCAGACCATGGTCGCAATGATGGCCACAAAGAGGAGGATGGAAGACGCAATTCCAGCTAAAGTGGTGGGGCTGAGGAGAAGAAGAGTGGAGGAAGTAAGTTAAAAAGGATTCATTTCTTCCTTTGATCATTCAGCCTCATGTTGTTCCTCCCCCCTCTGTGCTGCTAATTATGACTCACTCTGGAGGGAATTAAAGCCGAGGTGGCTGTGATGTGAAGCTTTCGATTTAGCAAAGACTGACCCTGACGTCGCATCCCAGCAAATGCCTCAAACTCTCCACCTCTCTGTCTCGACCAGATTCCACCACCTCATGATCTCAGAGAAGCAACAAAGCCCTCCATTTTATCTTAGCCTCCTCTGCCCACTGATCTGATCTCCCACCAGGCTCAATAAGCCACACGTTATCTGCTGGGTGCTGAACAGTGCCGGATGGTTTAAAATGCTGTGCAGAAAAACTGTCATGCTGCAGCCTCAGATACAAACATGCTTAGACTAGCATCAGTATTTTTCCCAGCTAAATGATTTCTCTCATTACAGGAGACTCACAGAAAGATGAGCCACCACTGACCAGATATTATAGTCAACAGAACAGGCCGTGCACAAGTCTGTGCATGATCATAAACCTCATCCAGCTGTTCCCAACATAACACAACAAGAGGGGACACAGTGACATTTGTAACAAAGTCTAACCCCTTTGTCATTTCGTGTTTGTGGCAGGACTTTTACTTGAGCATTCTTGACTCTGTTAATGGTTTGTGTGAAAAACAAACTCAAAGGTCTACTTGTTAATTTTCTTCTAAACTACATTTTTTACTTCCTGATTGAAAACCAGGGGAGGAAGCTAAATGCTCCAAATAAGTTACTAAGTAGAGTTAAGGTGTAATGACTTTACTCTATTTCACTGCAACACACAGAAAACATGTTTTACAATTATTGTGTCCTGCATTTTACCATTTTTAACAAGTGTTATCATTTGGCTTTAGTTATGAATCTACAGCTAACATCCATTTTCAATATCCTTTTGTTTACAGTGCCATGAGAGCGTATAAGTAGACGCTTCCTCTACGGTTCCTGTGTGTTCTCAGAGTCCAAAGATACGTTAGGTTAATTTGTAGGTTTAAATCGGCCTATAGATGTGGATGTGAGACTGTGTGGCTGTCTGTCTCTCACTACGATGTAATCCACATAAGTGGCCGACGCCATGTCCAGCCCTTGTGCATTTGCGTGGTGTTTTATGTGTTGATTACCTTGTGGTTGTGTCACAGTGTTTAATATGCGGTGCCAGCCATGACATAAACAAATAAACTGTCACGGTTCTTTTACCGTCCTGGGTTTCCTCTCTTGGCTGAGGTCAGTTTTTTGTTCCCTCCAGAGTTGAAAGTATTTCTCCCTCAAGTTTTTCCACTTCTGCGTAGATTTCTTCAACTTCATTCTGATAGTTTCAGCCATCTACCTCCAGGAATTTCCTGACATCTGTGAATCCTTATATTGTGGCTATGATTATTATTCCTTATACCAATGTGACGATTCATGTTGAAAAACTGCAGTGAAGAATTAGCCAGAAATGCACAGGAGGAGTCGACAGTACAGAACCGGCCAATCATAATCACTGTGGGCTGTTACATTTCCAGAGAGGTTCACAGCGTAGGTTACAAAGTGGGATTTCAGAGAAGTTTGTGGTTACGATGCACCTACAGCATAGATTTAACTCATTAGCGTGTGACGGTGCACATGGACTTTCACCCTATGTCAGCAGCCATCAGCTTCAGCCCCCACTATAACCCTAAGTTTGATAAGCATCTAAGAAGATGGATGAGTATACAGTTTCAGCTTTTAAGATAAGATAAGATAAGATTAGATTACTCTTTATTGTCATTGCACAGTCATACATAGTACAGTAGTACAATGAAATTGGAAAAACTGTCCTACGTCGGCACTACAT
>NW_005187497.1:1095162-1115646 GCF_000239375.1 Pundamilia nyererei
CAGGTCCATTTTTCTGAGGATTCTCAGAAAGTGGAGACGCTGTTGGGCCTTCTTTAAGACCGCAGAGGTGTTAGAGCTCCATTGGAGGTCTGTGTCTATGTGCACACCCAGAAACTTGAAACTGGAGACCCTTTCCACACACTCCCCGTTGATGCTGACAGGCTGCAGCTCGGACTTCCTCCTTCTGAAGTCAACTACCAGTTCTTTTGTTTTAGTGGTATTGAGGTCCAGGTTGTTATCTGCACACCAATCTGACAGCCTCTGAACTTCAGCTCTGTATGCAGTCTCATCTCCCCCTGAGATGAGCCCCACCACAGTGGTATCATCTGCAAACTTGATGACTGTGTTGTCTGGGTGGGAACTAACTTTCTAGGATAATTGTCCATTGCTAATTATCCTAAACTTTGATCGATCCATTAGCTGTTTTCGTGGCTTTACACAACCTTTCCGGTCTTTAAGGCCCCATCCCAATCCTTTCAGTAATACTGTTTCTCACTTTCAACATTTTATAGGTTTGCACTAAAGCTAACAATCTGCAAATCCTCCTTTCTCAGTTTATTTAACCAAGTGTCACAAATTATTTGGAAATAATGACATTTCACAGACTTTCTGAGAGTTGCCCAGAAGCTGAGCGTCGATGCTTAAAGTCTGGAATCTAAGTTGGAGCTTTGTGGAAAACCATGCTTCGAGGGGATAAAAAGCTCCTGCAGTGATTGCCTTGACTCGAGAACACAAACCGTGACGCTTGGTGTCAAGTAAATGAATAAATAAGTAATAAAACTGAAGCCCCTGCTGCTGCGTCTACACCCACCTGAACTGGAAGAGCATGCAGCGTTTCTGCTCTCTCTCCGTGATCATCTTGAAGGCGTCCAGGCAGCAGTAGCGTCGGTTGCAGTTCCCACAGCAGAACGTGATGAGAGGGCAGTCGAAGCCGTTGTGCCAGGTGCCATTTTTATCCACATACCACAGACACTGCTCGTTCCCACTGACTGCAAAACAACAAGAGCAACACAAAGTGAAAGGGAGGATGACACAACAGGGGAAGTGATCAAATAACTGGCTATGGAAGGAAGCAGAGAAATGAGGAAAACAGCAAGCGCTACTTCACATGGCTCTTTAAAGTGATTATCTTCCTTTTTATCTCTCCTTTTTGACACGCCGTTGTTTGTTTGTATCAAAGTCCTGACTGTTAATTTACAGATCCAGCTCAGGGTTGCCTCGAGCAAATCATAAATATGTATTTTGAACATTTCCTGGCACTTCTTTCTTATATTTTTCTTATTCCAGACCAGACAGTCACAATGCATTATTCAGCAGTTCCCTGTGGCAGAGGCTGAAAACTGATTCGGGCTCCAGTACTGGAAGGTACCCAGGAGATTTAAAGGACCTGAATGACTGCAACTAAAGATCACTTTCACTCTCAGTAAATCTGACAGTTACCTCTTCTATTAAAAGACGAGGTAAAGCACCAAAGTCCTTCATCTGAATATGAAGTACGTATTAAATATTTGGCATTTTTGAGTGAAAACTGACCTTAACGGTTAATTTAAGGCCTTAATTTTTGCCATTATTAAGGAAGATCCACACACAGCCACCACAAAATCTGGATGAACGAAAACTCAGTTTATTTTCCGCAGTCGACGGGCTTACAAAAAAATGATGATTCACACAAACCTGCGAAACACATGCTGTCTCCTCAAAGAATAAACACATTATAAGCCCTTAATTAAGCTGAAAAACGAACGCATGATTATCCTTTCCACATCGTATAATTTAAGGCAGCGCTAAATTACAGGTCACAGTGTGTTTGTGAAGGCTTCACTGCTTTTTTATCCATCAGTTTTCATGTGGAGCCTGGGAGAAAACCGACACACTCTGGGTTTTTCTGCTTCACATTTGGCTTTTGGGGGGTTGACTACACACGACTGGTTCACATACTGCAAAACCAAGAGTTTTACAACACAACTGATGTGTGCTACGCTTAAATAAATGAAAGGCATTTTAATAAAACTGTGTTCACATTTTTAAAAAAAAACATAACTTTACTACAGTACTGGTGATTTTGTTTTCCACACAGAAAGAAACATTACACTAGGTCATCCAACCCGAGCTGCAGCCCGTATGTAAATAAGATGACACATTTAGCCCGAGAGAGCTGCTTTTCCATACTGAGCAGAGCACATTAAACTGATGGAAACTTCACAAAGGCCGTCTAGGCCACAGTATCGAGCCAAGACTTGTATAGACTTGGCTCCTGAACTAGCTGACACTAAATTTGGTTCATGACCTTTGAGTGTTAGCCCTGACAATGCAAGTTGTCCAGCTTTATACAAGCTTTAATTTAAAAAAAAAAAAAAATCTATTACTGTTTGCTGTCAGCATCATTTAGATGCTTGCACTGGTGTGGCCCGTCTCTAAAGCACCACTGGGCCAACTGCGACACAGCTTAACTTGCTGAGTAACAGAAGCAGCCCGGCTGCAGTGAATCCTACCTCTGTTACAATATTCTGTACTTGAAACCATTTAAAGAGGTTTTAATTTAACTTTATGAGCCAAAGTTTAACACATCATACTGGCAGGAGTTTTACTTGATTGTATTAATCAGTCCACGCCATTTAAACCAGCGTGGTCTGTACAATACAGTGTAGTTCACTCTACAAACTGCAATTACTACGGCAATAAACATTTAAACTTTTAAATTTAAGCCCGAGTTTGAGTCACAGACTGTATAAAAAGACAGACGTGGCCACCGTGACGTCACATATTATGCAAACTTGGGGATTGAAAAATAAACCACATATATATTTAATCTTTATTTCACCAGTGCTTTAAACCGTATCACAGAGATAGATCGTAATTCAGCTTTATCTGACATTATTTTAAGATCTACCAGGTTCTGCAGAAATCCTGGGTGCCGTGAAGACAAGCGAAAATCAAACAGAACAGCTGTTTGCAAGTGATAGGGAGATTTCACAGATAAGCAGGGAGCATTGTAGCTTTATATATAAAAATATGTCAATGTTGTAGTCCCCTTAGGCTGTCTAAAGGGCCAGGAAGCCAGATCATAACGTGCACAGGGATGTATACTGCTCACTGAATCTGCTATGCTACACAGAGTCCAGGCAGCAGCTGATGCAGATCTAAAAGCGCAAAAATGATTCAGATCTTGATATATATACTGCCTGGTATTATCTGTGCATTCATACAGTTTTTTTAAGTTATATTAAAAAGTAGTTTTAAGTATTAGCCTTCCAGCACTGTCTTTAAACTCTAGTCTGAGCAGTTCTGCTGGAGAAAACATCTTTTTTTGCTTTGTGTTACCACATATTAGACACTATATATAACAATAGCGATATACCAGGTTATTTCCTGCGTATAAAATATATAAAGACTTGGAAAAGACTCTTTGCATCGACTACATGTGGACAACTCTAGCTTAAATGCAAAAAGCTTGTATATTATCAGTCACCCAACTCCACTAAAAGGTCATATATGCATTTTTCTATATGAATGCTTAATATTAATTATTATTTTTAAATATGAAATAAAGCTTTTTTTTAATTCTATTGATATATTAAGCTTTAACACACTTCTAATTTTGCTCCAGTATGTACAAACACGTCTGAGTCACTTAGCGCGGTATCAGCCTTGAGTTACATGAAGATAAATCAGATTTTCACCTGAACAGGTATCTTAACGGTAAAGCACGAGTCAAAACTAGCTAGCTCCCGGTTCTCCGCTAACTATAGTAGATTTAACGAGCAACAGCAGTTCAGTTCATATATACATGAACTGCTGCACGATAGTTCCCGTCATAAAGGAGCCAGTGAAAGCTAAACGTGTCCGCTGAACAGCGTTTAGTTCCAGTGATTTAGGCCTAAAATAAACACCGAGGCTCCGGGCCAACAATTAAACAGCCAAAAGCGCTTTGAGATCACGGTGACTGCAGCTCGGTGTGCGGGATAAATAAGCAGCAGTGCCGCAGAAAAGAAAGGGGAAATAGAAAAGGAAAAAAAACGGAGGGATCAACCGTTACTCCGTTGCCGTTAGCTAGCGGCGGGGCCTGGATGGAAAGCTACAATCTTACCCTGAGAAGTGCTGAGGACGACGGCGAGCACCGCCAAAGTCACCGAGATGAGGGGCATGTTTCCCCCCGGAAAGATCATCCCCGTTTGGATTTTAAACCGAGTAATTTTAAAGAGCAGGTGTTCTCATCGGTGTGCACGAGCAGAAAGAGGCGCGCTAACGGTCGTTCTCGTGCATTATCCTGGCCAGGGAACAGCACGGGGGACGGGACGGCTCTGACAGTCCGTAATTTATCCGTGGAAATGACAGAGCGCTGCTGTGACGCCGCTCACCCGGGACGAGGGGTGTGCTGCCTTCACGGAACGACTGAAACGTTAGAATTATGCCCCATCACTCGGCCGTCGACAGTTACCAACAACAAAGACCAAACCGCGTCACCAGTATAATTACAAATCATAATGGAACGGAAATACATCTTTTTACTCAAATACGCAAATACACAGTAAGCCTTTCACATTTAACAAAAAGATAATTATTATTAGCAATAACCATATCAAAGGTACTCATTATGCACAGTGGTCTTTATCTGCATGATGCGCAGTATATCAAAAAGCATAATCACTGACTATGGGTCGCCAGGACTGACGTAATGAATTAATTAAATACACCATTAAATACTTAATTAAATGTGGCAATAATTAATTAAAATTGGTAAGAATTAATTTAAATGGGAATTAATTAAATGAATATTTTTGACATATTTAATTAATCAATTATTGACACATTTAAATAATTATTTAATGGTGTATTTAATCAATTCATTATGACAATCCTGGCGTTCCATAACTGACGTGAACGTCATTTTGAATGCTTAGTATATTGCAGGATGTCTCGTTAAGAGCTCGCGTTTTCGAGCCGCCTTGAATGAGTCTTCCTACCCCCAGCCCGCACTGTCTGGATTTTAGCAAGTACCTGAAAAAACTGCTTTTCTTTAATGTCACACTGGTGCTAAATATCCTGAAACCGTGGAATGACCACATGTTTGAAAAACCTGTTATTTATAGGAGATTAAAATAAACCACCTAACTAAGCCATATAAGCCCGGGTTCATTATTTTTTCTGTGAAAATATGCAACTATGAACCTCATTTGTATGAAGTTTCATTAAGTGGAAGGAAAAAACAGAGATACGAAAAACTTTTTAAATACTCTCTCTGCTCACACAGCTGATCCTGCTCACCTGTTTGACCTTCTTAGTAGCTTTGCTACAATCTGTTAAGCTGGGAGACATGACACATTTGAAAGGAGAAGCACTCCACTCTGCACACACCAAACACGCTTAACGATAATGTGTGTTATGGACATTTTTTGTGGTGTTTTATAGTCATCTAAGTAGTGTTATATATTAACAAACTTTTAGATGGTTCAGATCATTAAAATAAATAAACAATAGATAAAGATAATCTGAGTAGATACAAAATTAAGTTTTAAATTTATGATTTCATTTATTAAGGGAAATAAGTTATCCAAACAAGGCTGGCCCTATGCGAAAAACGTTATTCCATCTTCTCGTTTAAACAGAAGCTGTTTGACAAAGTAAAGTAAGCTAAAGATCTCAAAAACATCATGGCACAATCTGAAGGAAGTCGAGAACTGACGAGAAACACATTCAATGACATGTATCAGTCTGGAAAGGGTTAAAAAGGCCATTTCTAAGGGTTTGGGACTCCAGTGAACCACGGCAAAGCCCATTATGCACAAATGGAAAAAACTTGGAACAGTGGAGAACCTTCCCAGGAGGACAGATGCTTTAGTGTGACCTTAAACAGTTCATTCATGCTAGAAAAATCTCCAATACGGCTGAATCAAAGTACCTCTGCAAAGAACAGTGGACCAAAATTCCTCCACAGTGACGTGAAAGAATCTTTTCCAGTTATCGTAAATGCTTGATTGCAGTTCCAAGAGTGGCACAAGCGGTTATTAGGTTTGGGGGGAAATGACTTTTCCACATAGAGCCAGGTTGATTTGGGTAGCTTTTTTCCCCAGTAATAAATGGAATGGTTATTTTAAAACTGCATTTTATATTTACTCAGGTTATCGTCATCTCATATTAAAATTAGTTTGATGATCTGACACAAGTAGGCGTGACAAATATGCAAAAATATAACAAATCTGGAAGGGGACAAATACTTTTTCACTGCTCTGTTATAAACTGTGTGTAATCTAATTTTTGTATAATCTTTTTTTCTGCACATTCCTCTTTTCATAGACAAATATTCACTCTCAGATATCCTTTGCTTGCAAAGGCGAATAACTGTGAAATCTGTAACTTGTTCATTGTGTCATAACTGATGTCATGGGTGACAATATGGAGGAATATGTCACCCATTCCATACCATATTTCATACTCCATACACCTGGCAGCCCGTTTAGCCTCGTTTACCCCCCTGTGGTTTTAGCCCTCGTGTGAAGTTCGTGTTTGAGTCTGAGCTGTTTGGCATGTTGACATTCATGATTAGCAGATTCTGTTTTTAAATCCACATTAGCTTGTGTTGCCCACAAAGGTCCATTGGGGTAAGGAGCTCAGGAGCGAGCATAAACATCACATCCTTTTAGATTTTCTTGGAAAATTTAGTCATGAGTTCTATTAAAATAGAAACCAATCTACAGGAAACTCATTTTCAAAGAATCTGTTTGCATATTGGTGTTATATCCACAACCTTTTGGCCTCTTTTTTTTGACTAGAACTGCTTTTCTCTTTTTACCTCTTGGGCTTCCAGATCTGCCACAGCTGAAAAGCACAGACTTCTTAGATTTTGCATTTTAAGCCTCAGGACGTAGCTCTGTTGAGACACTGCACTCTGCTGAGTGGACGATGCTTTTATGTTTGTGGCAAACCTGCGAGATCTTAAGTCCTGTATTTGTTTTTTTTGAATCAGTGATTAGTTGTTAATTCTGTAGTTTAATAATAATTTTGTTGCTTTCTGTTCCACCCTGGACTCCAAGTAAAGGTCAAACCAGACATGTCAGCAATCAGAGTCCGAGTAGGTGAAACGTTTTTCTGTTTCAGTTGAAGTCGGACACAAAGACAGGAATCTGGTGATCATTCTGAAAATGTTGTCCTGCTGGGACTTTTATTTAGAAATGTTTTCATCCCAAACGCCAATGGGTACAAGGAAATGACAAGGCTGTGAATCACCATGGCAACAGTGTTAATTCCCAAATACCCACCGTACCCAGATACACGACAGCGGGTCTGAAAGCGCTTCATTTCCTGTTGTCAACAGTCTGTTTTATGGAATATAAGGCCGCCAATGTTACTCTCCCTCTCGAACATCCCGGTGTTTTGTTTTCCTTCAGTCCATGTGAAGTTCTCCTGGAAGTGTTTCTCTGTCTTGCACCTCACTCGTTTCGTTTGTACAGAAACACACACAAAAATAAACAAGCTAAATTACAAACAACACGTGGCGAAAAAGTCCGTACATACATCAAGGTCCAACCTTCTCGTCCAGTTTGAAGTTCCTTCAAAATGGTGAGACTCTCTTCGGGAACTGACCGGTGCAGTCGCTCACCTCGCCACGCTGCTCGTTTTAACAGAGTCCTTCATCCCATCACAAGAATGTAGTAACAGGAGAGCTATGGACACGTGCATGAGTCTCTTCCCACCCCATCCCCCTCCTCTTTTATCAACTTCTCTTTTTCTTTTGCTGTAAATTCATTGTGAGGGTCATGTGACGGGGCTGATGATGGAAGATGATGTGCTGGAGCTGCAGACGGCGGGGCTAGAGGCCTATAGACTGAAGGGTTTGTCTCTCGGCTTGGTTGAGGTGGCCTGAGAACATGCTGTAGCACGGCTGCTGGGCGAACTGTGTCAGGAAGTCTGTAAGGTAAGCCTGAAGAGGAGACAGAGGATACAGTGGAGGTAATCAGGTGGTAAATCCTGTGGGGAAAACAACTTAAACATTTCTTCAGCTTCAGCTCAAACATTCAGTTGGATTCGAGGATAAAGCGATCAGATTTTGGTGTTGTGACTTTACACCCGCGATTCAAAGCATGAATGGTTCCGGCCGGTCTTTGTACCCACCTAAAAATAAATGGATGGTTTGTATTTAAGGATTCAGAAGATGGTCTCAGAGCTGTCACAGTGACTCTTTGTACAACCCAAACCTTGAACTTATCATAGTCACTGACAGGAAAAGCAGCATATTAGCATATTTTAAAAAGCCGGAACCAATAATGCACTTTTTCATGGAATTCAGTTTTAGTCAGCACTCACAGGGCTTATCAGCCTCATCTCAATTTACCCCGTTTACAGCAGCAGTTCAACACGAACCAGCCGGTAAACACCGTTGTTCCGACTAACATTATTAATGGCTCGGTTCCTCAATAGCACACAACTCGACCCAATGCCATGCATCCTGAAAAATGCTTGTTTACCAGCAGATGAAAGTGCAAATTGCGTGTCTCGTCTCCAACATTAATCCAGCAGGCCTGACGCCATTTTATCCTAAAGCTCTGTTATAATTAGAGCGTCTTCTCATCTGATTTGACATTCTAGGGCAGAAAACGCTGGTAAACTCGCAGCAATGACCTCGGCCACTCTTAAGAGCTGCAGCCTCCCGGGCAGCTTATATATGAACATAATGTATTACAGTATGTCTGCTGGCATAATGGGTACAACCCAGTACTAGCAAGGTGACCTAATAAAGTGGCTGTTAAGTGCATAATACAGTCAATACATATTTCCCTTGTTAATACTTTGAATAGCTCACTATTGATACTCAAGATGGCAGTATAAGCTACAAACACGTGAGCAGAATATCTACACGGGTTGAACGATGGGTAACAGAAAGGTAGTTTGTGAGGAGGTTTACTTATGTGCAACTGCTAAAAATCTATACATACACAGATATACTGTTGGCATCACTTAAGTAGATTTCAGCTACGGCCAAAAGAAAAGTACAGCACTGTAAAAAGAGTTGTGTTAAATGAGGTTTAATTATCTCAAGCAGACATTTTCATTTATGAAATAGCAAAGATCCATGTTTTTATGCTTATGCATCAACCAGTGAAGATTAATCTGAGCAAGTCGATTGAACATTTAGTCTTCATTGATAAACTATCAATGAAGACTAAATGTTCAATCTACATGATATTTGGCATAAATATCTAAATTATTGTTACTCATTCAAAGGGAACCAGCAGAAGTCTTTGACTTGAGTTTGACTAAGTGAAAGACAACAGAGAGGCCAATAAAATGTCAGAGGAAACCAGCTCCAGCAGTAAAAACACAGAGCTGGCTTTCATATTATTATTCTCTGTCGCTCCACAGCTCCAACCAGAGTGTCCCACCCACGCTTAGATCTGAAGTAAGACACTTACCTGCAGGTCAATCTGATATATGGGGTCTTTCAAGGCATCTGGATCATCCTCATCGTCGTCCTCGTAATAATCATCATCTATAAAAATAACATTTTATTCGCTGAGGTGAAACAACGTTCTGTCACGAACACAGAGAGGGAGCTGCTCTTAGAAGAAATTAAGATGAAATCCAGTGAGGAGATACTGGTACCGTATTTGTTAGCGGCGATGAGATCAGAAAGGAGCTGCCCCGCCAGCCCTTCGTCCTCGTCATCATCATCCTCCACCTCGTCCTCCCCCTGGTCCTCCCACATACCACTGGAATCTAAGATGAGCAGAAATAACAGCTGGTTACTGAAAGGTCTGCTGTCCCAGCAATTCAATAGAACAACTGAACAAACTGCGATTTTTCAGTAAGTCAGAAGGCTTCACCTGCCCAACATGATGCACTTCTAGAGACTTGAGTCAACATCACATTTAGGAACTACAAATATAATTGAATAAACGAGTGCATTTGTAAAAGGACTGGAGCTCCCCCAACAGGCCTGTGTGGAGTTTCTGACTTCTGGTGACGGTGTACTGGGGTCCACGAGTACATACTGACTCACCTTGGCTCCAGTCTGCGGCGTTCGTCCTGCTGGCGTTTGCCTCGACTACAGTCGAAAGCTCGTTAATGATCAACTTAAAGATCTTCACCAGCAAAGGAATGTTGGTCCAACGCTCTGGATCTGTTCAATCGAAACATTTGCATTTTCTCATGATAAAACTTCTGCTTTCAGCAGTCTCTCTGTTCAAGTTCAAAATCGTTTAGTGTCTTACTCTTTGCAGATTTGGAGCGTGTGCGGATGCCGTCGTCTGGACTGTAGATTTCTTCACCTTTCACCACAATGTCCTGGAGACGTTTATCATCAGTGTTGAGACTGTGCTGCAGCAGCTTGCAGAGAGCCACCGTGCTGCAGGAATTCAAAAGAGTACATTTGAATGGACACGTTCTTATACATCGCTTTTACACTCTCAAAATGCTTTATACAACATGCCTTGTTCACCCATTCATACAAGCACTTTTTTTGTTAATGCATGAGTGCTTTCACCATGGTGTTCACTTCTTCAGATACAATCCATAATAGACAAAGCTGAGAGTTTGTGTATTCAGGTTCTTAGTCAGACCTTTCACTCATCCCAATCACTTTTAAGACAACACAGCCTGAACTCAAAGCTGAAGGTTTTCATGTTCTGACATGACGCATGTTCTTCCTTTCAGATCTTCTTTCACTGTAGGCCAAAGTAAAATCGTTGCAGTTTTCTTACCTGACCTTCCCCTCGTACTGCCCGTAGAAAAGGTGCTGCCTGCTCATCCACTCGGTCATGACGAACTCCAGGGCAGGTTTCCCTGTCGGTCCAGGCAGGCTGCACAAAAACTCCAGCAGAGGTTCCAGCTGAGAGTGAACCAGGTGGGCAAACACCATGATCAGAGACTGGAGAGGGAGGAGAAACAGGAGGTGGTTCAGATATCGGCATCCAGTGGAACTCAATTAAAATAAAGAAAGTCAGCCTGCGGCCCTTCGGCAAAGCCATCAACCATCTTTCCTTCCTACCTGCATGACACTGAGGGTCTCGGCTTGCTGCATCTTGCTCAGAATCGCTCGGAGGATCTGATCCAGCTGCTCACCGAGCTCAGTTCCAGCCCGAGAGATTAAAGTGGACACCAACCTGCCCACGAAGGCGGCAGTGAACTCGGACGTCCGGGGATCCAGCAGCTGGTTGACCACCTGCATGACGTACCAAAGGCCGCTGTTTCCCTGGTCGTCCCGCCACTGGGCAACCTGCTCGAGGGCGATGGAGACGTACGCCCGCAGACACTCACCGCCGTTCTGGAGAGAGGTTGTTTGTTACACCACATGCTACATATTACACAGCTAAAGTGACCACGTGTGACATAATTATTTCTGGACCTTTTCGTCTTTGTTTTGTTTACCTGCATTATCGCATTGTCATCAGTGCGCAGGGTGCACTGTGCCACCACAGGAAACGCTTGGCACACCAACAGCTCTGACAGAGGGGGTTTGGTGTTTCTGACAACTGTGGTCAGGATGTCAATGGACGTCTGCGACAGAGCAGGAGAACAGAAAGAGAAACCGATGTTTTCAGAAAGAATCATGATCTATCCTCAGCAATCGTCTCAGCTGGATGCAGAAAATGTCAAGTATTACATATTTAAAACACAAAACCCCCACAAAGGGCATTTTTGGCTTCCACTGATCCACATTTCTTGGGCCAGTTCTTGTTTTTGTTGGTCTGCACGCTGACTGAAGCAATACTTATGCCCACTGTTACATGAAGACTCTTACTTGTATACTTTTTCTTCTTTAAATGTGGCAAATGTCACTGTGCAATCATTTCAAATAAGTTATTTTGAACTAACATAATAAATTATTTTTTAAAAGCAGACTGACACACATTATTGCACCTCGTAATTCTCTGAACAGCTTTGTATATGCCACCTGGTACTTACAGCGCACAGTCCGGTGGGGATCTTGTCATGTGGAGCCTGCATGATGCTGATAAGCGTGGGGATGAGACGCATCTGCATGGGGCCCTGACAGCCTTCAATCTGTGCCAGTTCCTTAAAGATGTCCTGAGCCAGGGATGCCACCACAGGGTCTGAGGACACGAGGACACAAATCTTATCACACCATGTCCTCATCCGGGAAGCACTTTGCTTGGGGAAAGGTGGTACAACTTAAGATTTTGCAATCAGGTGCTGATGACCAGAGCATGCTGGGAATTTAGTTCAACAGTCAAAGAGGGTGTGAGTCAAGTACCATTGTTATATTTAAGGAAAATGGCAATGGTGAGGGGGCAGATCTTATTCTCAGCGCTGGTGGTGAACGCCGGGTCAACGGTGCAGACGATGCACAGCGTCTCCATGACAAGCGTCAGCACCTCAGAGCTGAACTGGGCGGCCAGTTGAACCAGTCCATCTAGGATGCTGGGGAGGAAGGGCTGAATGACATGTGTGCTCTCCGACAGTTTCAGCTGATCACAGTACCTGGAGACATGAACACGCAGCATCCTTAATATTTTTATAACTTTATAGTCACTGCTTTGAGGTAACACCTTTTCATGTGGGACTGTTGGCTCTACTTCATGATCGGTTTCATATTTTAGTGATGGACAAAACTAACAAGCACAGAAACCATGAAACAACTCAAGTTCAGACGAGGAAAGGATATGATGCAAAAACCTACGAAACATAAAACCCAACTGCACAGCTGCTGAAAGAAATTAACTTATCTGATTACCTGTTGAAATTTAGACGAGAAATCAATGTGTTTGGTAAAGTTAAGCATACAGCCACTAGTCGGTTATCTTAATATCACTTAAATAGTTTAACTAATTTATGTTGTGGCTGAGTAACTTCCTGAAGTCACTGATGATGGCATGGCAGACCCACACAGAGCAAGATGCTTGAAAGTGGACATTTAGAGGTTCCTTTAGAAATCTTTTATGAGAGTCGGACAAGTCTAGGACAGTGGTTTTCCTTCTGCTTTTTTAAACAGCTCCCTAATGTAACAGGCTACAACCTGTACCGTGGACCAAGACAAAGTTGTTCAATCACAAAATAAAAGGATGGTTTTCTTTTGGCGGTGACCTGGTTACAATTATGAACGGCTAGCTCACCCCCAGATGGCCCTGACCGCGGAGATGCGCAGAGAGGGCGGCCGGCAGTCATGGAGGGCGCTGACTGTGACCTGGAGAAACTGCTGGATGACCTCGGGAGACATGGCGGCTGTAAAGCGACTGGCCGCCCACAGAGCACGACCGAGAAGGAAGGGAGACGCCGCTGGGAAAGAAAAAACAAGCAAGATGAGGTGAGAAACATAAAGAGTGAAATAACCGTTTTCATGTTTCATTGCAGTTTGACGGCTTTGACTTGTTAAAAAAACCTAAAATATTAAAATGCAGTCTTTTATAGTTTATGGGGGAATTTCACAGCTTGTTAGATCATTCTAACTCAAAGTTAGTTCTCGTCAGAAGTTCCACGCTCTTGCAGAAAAAACTCAGGAGCTTTGTTCCCGTTTTTCTGCTGACCGGACTCACCCGTCAGGTTGAGATCACCCAGGACAACGCCGGCCAAAAAACCGTGCATGTCAAACTGGATGCGGCCATTTTTCACGTTCTCTGTGATGATGGTCTTGACTGAGCCGAGGGCCAACATACAGGCCTCGTGGATCTTCCACCTGTTTTAAAATAAAAGCAACATAAGGAACAGAAAGCGAAAACAAAGAAAGCCAGACTGGCTGTGACCGAGTCTGCCCTCACCAGTGCTCGTTGCCACCGTTTTTAGCCTGCTCTGCCTCCTGGAAGTGTCTGGTTGCAGCTGCTGCCAGCGCTGCTGCGCTCTCATTCTGAAACTCTGCAGCGACGGCCTGCAAAAAGAGGTCAAAGGTTACCGTCATGATACACCTGATCAGGGCGAACCCCAGGCTGAAAAGCGAGATCATGAGCAAGTACGACTTTGATACCACAACAAACTTCTGGATGTGTTTGACTGCACAGATCTAACCTCTTCTATCATAACACTGCATGAAACACACACAGTGTATAGTGAAAACAAAAACAAAACTGTTCCCATTTCTTTCACAGCTTTAAAATCTGCCTCCAGTGTCTGTGGAGGTTGTGTGTGTGTGTAGGAGAAGAAAAAGCAGAGCCAAGAGGATTATTTCCCTCAGTCTAAATACAGCTGCCTGGCAGACACGCACATCCTCATGTTCTCTGCTTTACAGCCTCAGATAAGTTCGACTTCTTGTAATTCTTTTTCATTTTATATAAATAATAACTGAAAGTTGTAAGATAAAACCTGCAAACTTATTGAAATACCTCTCTATAACCATCTTGGAGCTGAAATGGCTCAAGTCAGTCAAACTAAACTAGATCAAGGAGGCTGTTAATTTACAAAAAAAAGTGTCTCTGTGTTTAAAAGCAGGCATCATCTGTCAGCCAATTAAATAACAGCCCTCATACCTGAGACCTTTATCCAATAAGATTGCTTTACCTAAGCAGTAGGGGTGCAACAATACTCGTATTGATATTGAACCGTTCACAGTGCTTTCGGTCGTATGCATATGTATGAACAATACTTTTTTTTTTTTTATCAACTTTTCATCTGACTGTGTTGAGCGCTAAGTGGATCTGCGTTCCACTACTCCGCGTAGGCTGCACTGTCGAGTGCAGATCCACTGAGCGCAGCGCAAGCTAGCGAGACAGAAGCTAAGCTCGTTGCAACATGGCAAATTGAACCTCCCCCACCCTCATTCAGATCTGGCTTTTGGAACTATTTTGGTTTTCATGTGAAGCATGACCCTGATGGTAAGCGCGTCATGGACAAAAATAAAACAGTATGTCGGATGTGCCACACAATGCTCAATTGTTGTAAACTAGTGCGTTAGCGCAGTTAGCTTGTTAACGTATTGACGCCGTCCAGCCCCACGCACGGGGCGATCCGCGGTAACTCGTTAATGGAGATTTGCCGCGTTATGGCGTTAACGTCATTTCAACGAGATTAACGCTGACAGCACTAGTGGGAACACAACGAATATGACTGTAGATTTACGCCGACATCATCCTAGTGCAAAGACAAGTGGAAGCAGAGAAAAACAACAAGCACGCATGCTACAAACTTTACCCGAGTCATTTAGACAGCCGTTAGCACATGATTCTCCTTATGGGGACCTGATATGTTAATATCGGGTAGTATAGCTTTTATTTTGGAAAGAGCCATTTCTCTGTAATAAACTCTTTTCCAAAGATGAGTGATTTCTCGATCAGATAGATTTTTTTTTATTTTGTTGTTTCAGCAACATTAAATTTAAAAACGGTACTTTTGAGTTAAAATATATATTTATAATTTTAATAAATTACAAATTTAAAAGGCATGAACATTTTTTGCATCGAAAAAATATCGAACCGTGACACCAAAGTATCGAACCGAACCGTGAATTTTGTGTATCGTTGCAGCCCTACTAAGCAGTGATACTTTTTTTTGTTGTTCTCTCACCAGCAGCAGGTCCTGAGCAGAGATCCTGACAGAGTAGGAGAAGGTGTCATCATCCTCGTCCTCCACAAACTGCTGCGGGTTAGCTGTCCACACTTTGATCTGAAGAGAAACAACACAAATATACTTAGTTTTTTCTTTTTTACTTCCACCTACACGTGCATCTTCTACCAGATGTTCCAGTCGTTTCTCACCTGGTCCTCAGTGATCTGCATGTACAGGATGATGTAATAGATGAGTTCAGGCAGCGCCTTCCTCACCGTGCTCTTCAACTTGTTGTTCTCCAGCAGCGTGTGGACAAACTCAAAGATGCTGAACACCAAATTCTCAAAGCCCAAAACCTCACCTGCAAAAAAAACAAGCAACCAAATAAATAAATAAGTGGATAACAATATTAATAACCATGTGTAACACAGCAAGACTTGAATTCTGCTCACCGTCTGAGTCTACTGGGTCGTCCACTTCCTCTGTGTAGTTCACTTCTGTTCTCACATAAGTGAAGATCTGGTTAAGGACCAATGCACTCACAAAAACGTTTTTCTCTCATTAATGGCTGTAAATTTAATTATTATATGAGATGACCCTATACAGACAGCTTGTCTGTGAAGTCCATTACCTTGTCACACCCCAGTGCTTCTTTAAGTATGTCAAAGGAGGTTTTGATCCTACTGAGTAAGCAGGTGATTTCCATACATTAAAAACTGCGACAGTAATGTGGATTAGTGGTTTAGAGAAACTGTCAAATAAACAAGAGGTCACAAGTCACAGCAAATGACCTGTCTGTCTGCAAGATGCCCAAAAGGAAGTCAAACCTCGAGGTAAGAAGTGTTCCTTCAGCCCCAAAACAAATGCTCTTCAAACGATTGCTGGGAGCGAGGAAACAGCTAATACATAGATGACATTGTAAAGGATATAAAGCTGCGCTTTCAGTCAGTGTATTCCACACAATGGGTAATATCTGCTGCATGGAGGACACCATGGGTTTAGGGAAGTTCTTTACCAATGCTGTCACTGCCTGTGAGACGAATAAGCAAAGAAAACAAGGATTTGAACCCTGGAAAGTAGCCACAGACAAAAAGAAAACTAAAAGACTGACTTAACGTTTGCAGATCATAATCAGTCCGACAAAAGGGTCCAAGTGCACAGAGTTTCTCACCTTGAGGACTTCCATCTTGAGGCCGCTATCAGACGTGGGCCCATCGGGCATCTGCAGGGCTTGGACAAACGCTTCTGTGAACTGCTGCACCACAGGGAAGATCAACGCTTTGGCTGCACCCTACACCCAGGTCAATAAGAACGATTATTAAAAAACACAGCAACAGCGACTCAGGTCTATACCTTCCACTTTAATGCAGATATAAAAGTGATGCATGAGTAGAAGCCTTTTTGAAAGGCCATCAACTTAAAACTGAAACGTTTGCTGACCCCGCCTCACCTTTTCAAGCTCTTCAATAGCACAGATCAGGTTGGCACAGGTGGTGAATATCTCCACTGCTCTGGAGCGAGTACGAATACTGTAAACCTGCAAAAGTGAAAACAGTTCAGGGAGGCGATCCATGCCGGTGTATCACACAAATGCAATGCGCAGTCATTAATGGCAGTCACAGAAAACAGGACTGTTCAGACTGACAGCTGTAAAATGTGTGCCTGCATCCACGGAGGCTCAATACTGATAGAGATAAGGAGCACATAAGGAGATATAGGAGTACCTCTGCCATGGAAAAGATCTTATACATCTCTGGTAAGATGACTGGAGCCACTAGCGGCATCTGGGTGTCTGTCACCTCTCGAGTAAACTCTGCAAAAAAAAAGAAGTTGTAAACAAAAGACTCTGAAAAATGGAAATGCATAAAGCTCATCTTCAAGAACTTAGCTGTAGTCTAAGCTAAAAAAACCCCAAAAAAACCCAACTGCTCCTGAGATCACAGTCACTTTAAGCGTTGACTTCCAAAACGGATCAAATGTTTGTGCAACCTTTAAAATTCCCCAAGGAGATAAAGACTTATTGTGTTACTAAATACCCGTGAGCACCCTCATGGCCCCGTGCACGGCATTAACGTCTCCGCTGACCAGCATCTCCATCAGGAGGGTGAAGAGCTGCGGCCACGCCTCAGGCCAGTCCCAGTGGGCGATGGCCGACACGGCGTACGCAACACTGGAGCGGACTTTGCTGATGGACTCCCGCAGACCGCTGGGCAGCAGCTCCCTGATGGCGGCTTTCGCCTGGAGGAGAACAACAAGAGTCCGACTCGCTTTGGCTTCAATCGTGTAACAGGGGTGTAGAGTTGGGTGATCTGCCCCTCCGCTCCCTCACTCTGACCACTGATTATACTTACTAATAATCAGACATAGGTCACTTTTACAATTACTTTCCTTCTTTGAGACGAGGCTGGATACCAAAGGCTGTTCTTAAAAAGGGCAAATTAAATACCACTGCAGGATTTATAAGCATTGCTGTTACTTCTTCTCAATTATGGATAAGTTATTATACTTCTCTGAGCGGGCAGCCACCTCTCAGATACTACAGCACCATGTGGCCTACAGAGTGAGTCCATGCTGTAAGTGACAATGTCTTTACCCCCCTCAGTAATGATGAATCATCCTTTTGCCATTGCACTGTTGGAACAATACTAGCAGTGCCTGAAGCAGAGCGTTTTTGGTTTTTAATACATCTGAAAGCAGGCCTAAAACATGGTTTTTCTTCACTGTCATAATGCGTGAGAAATGATGTAGCTAAAGTTTGAATTTGCAACATAATTAAAAGTGTTTGAGATGCCTGAACATGCTTCCTGAGATTGAGGATGAAGCAGGGTTTACCTGATCTGTGGTTTCAGGAGGCCTGAACTTCTCCGATTGGGAACACCAGTGAGTCTCCACATACTGCTTCAGGATGACGGATGCCAACTGTAAACACAGCCAACCACACAAACAAGAAAATGATGAGGAACAACAGAAAAAGTGGTGTTTGTTGTAAAGGTTCGTTTTTTTTTCTTTTTCAGTTTCTCTCCTGCTCACCTGACGAATGGCAAGTGCTCCCTGAGGGTCGACTGTGAGTTCTGCCAGGTGGACGCCAAACTCTGCAATGCGAACAAATCAGCAAGGACAACAGGATATAAATACACAGGATATAAATAAAGAGCCTGGCAAAATATGAAAATATGCATCCTTCAGCAGCAACAGGGTGACAAGGGATCAGTGTGTGACGTTAAGTAAGAGACATGAGACACACCATACAGGCAGAGGGAAAAAACTCGAGCGGAGCATGCTTTAGTCTGAACCTGGCATGCAGGGTGCCAAAGACATCAGGGTGACATCAGGCGCCAGAAGACAATGTTAGTGCTGACAATCCCATAGCGCGGCTGCCTTAGAGCGGGGCCAGCGGAAAGGGTCGGCTCGCTGCGATACTGCAGTACAGCCGACATCAGTGCGCACAATTAGCCTTTCACCAGCAGCACGAGGACTGCAGGACAAACAATGGGAGGTCTAGCAGAGTCAGAGCTACACCCCCCTGGCTACAGTATCCATCTGTCCAAATTTGACTAAAAATCAGACAGAAAGTGTCTTTTTATTTCTCTATCAAAAAAAGAAGAGAAGTAATCAAGTCTTAAAACTTTGCCAACAGATGACCTGCATAAAGAAACACCACAAGATTACTTCAGGATCTACGTTAACATGTTCTAAGTAAAAGCATCACTACTACTTTCTTTCCCCCCCTCATTAATACAATTCTGACACACATTCTGTGACTTTGATGGTTTCCTCCTACACTGAAGCCTCAGACTTTTCCCACTCCATATGAAACACTAACAGCTCTTTCATTGGCCATCCTGTGTGTGCTGCCCTCCCTGCTGGTCCTGATGGTGCAGGAAGCTGGAAGTCTGGGAGAAGCCCCTGCCCCCCGGGGACACATCTTCGCGGGAAAAAACAACAACAATCTGTCAGTAAGGCATTCAATTGTTACCATAGTGACGGCGCAATTAATGAATGTTTAATATTAGGCAGGCGGCGAATCCGCTATTGTCCGGGCGGTCAAACAGCGGATTGTGGAGTTTGCGTGAACGTGACCAAAGTAGCTGCTCTCAAAAAAGGAGAGAGACAGAAAAAAGTGGTAATATTTTTTATCAAGATGTTCACGCGCACCTGGCTGAAAAGACCACGCGACTCTTGTCTTTCCCTTTGGTTTACTGACGCAGATGTTGAACCCAGAGTCGATCCCGCCGCCGTGCTGCTGAGGCCGGGGTGCACACAGCTCCCATGTGCTTCATCAAACTTGGTAACTAGGTCCGAGCTACTGACCACACTTGTGACACATCCGGCTGTCCGAACCGATCGCCTGAGCAAAGCAACCGGCCAGTCTCGAACCCCAATCAAAGATCATCATCATTATCATCTTAATCATCACCAACTCCTGGAAATATGGCCTAATGTTTGCTCCGGGGAGCCAGGACAGTCGCTCAGCTAACGTAATGACTGCTAGCTTAGTCACAAAGTTAGCCCCAATAACGGCGGCCGTCAGCTGTTCGCGCACTGGGCGCGAAGCGGAGGCCCCCGTGCTGTTAATAAGCGACAACACCCCGGTTAACTTCTCAATGCGCTGTTCAGACCCCGGCTGCCACTCACCCTCTGTCACTTCCAGCACTTTGATCTGCTCCTCCGCGGCGGCGCGCACTTCTTGGACCGGGGACAGGATGGCCGTCAGCGTCTCGATCAGAGCCTCTTTAAGTCCCTGCTGGACCGAACCGGGCCGAGCGCTACCCGCTGCACTCATGCCTGCTGTGTTTTCACCCGCAGCCCGCTACAGTCAGTCTACCAGCAGCTGTAGCACCACCACCCGGGGAGGAGCGACGACCCACGGCCACAGAGGCGAAGCGCGCCAATGCATGGAAACGCGGAGGCGGGGTTTTTGCGGGAGGAAGTGTGTTTGTCGTCCGGTTAGGCCCACGTGTTTTTCTCCCTTTGTTTTTGTTTTTATATTTTAGCGCCCTCTGGTGGAGCGGAGGAAATTTATGATTTTGAGCTCAGGTAAATAATAATAATAATAAT
>NW_005187497.1:1117563-1130312 GCF_000239375.1 Pundamilia nyererei
CCTCTGGTGCAAATTACTGACCTCTGTCATCATTTTAAGTGGGGGAACTTGCACAATCGGTGGCTGACTAAATACTTTTTTGCCCCACTGTAGCTCTCCAGAAGACTGGTAACGTGTCCTGGGTGTACCCCACCTGGCCCCATGACAGAAGTGGAAATGGATGGATGGAGTTATATATATTTATATTTGTCTCGCCAAGAGGTCAAAGTAACCGTAGCCTAACCTTAAGTGTCAACAACTTGCAAAATCTTGGAGGAATCTGAGCTACCAGCTTCACCATATAATCCTACAGCGAAACAGGGTGTGCAATTTGCAAGGCTGTTACATTTACATCCCTAATACTTTCCCTTCACACTGTTAATCATAAAATGTGTGGCGGTTTGGATGTCTGAATGTAAAAAATCTTGTGTTATTATTCACTGCTCTAAGATGTACAACATACAGGAAAAACTGACTTATGGAAAACTAGCAAATATTGTAGAAACTCAATTACAAAATAGAATTTTTTTTTCTTGTAAAATCCCCACTCGTATGTGACTTGTGAATATAAAAAGCGAAAAAAAAAAAAGAGTATCAAAACTAACCTTACACTCTTTTGCCAGTTTATGAGGTATACCTTGGTAAAAGCAATAGTCCATGGACCTGGAAACCAATGTCCCAAACTAAAGAAGGGACATTGGTTTCCAGGCCTATAATTATATAGAAAATCCATTAAATGTGGTGCTCCTCAAGGCTCCATCTTAGGTCCTCTTTTATTCCCTTTTCTCTCTCGTTACATGTTACTCTTTGGCTACATCTCTCAAAAAGAGAATATTTATTATTGCCAACATGTGGATCTGCCACGCTGCCACATTAGTCGATAATGCCATGAAATGTTTGACTTATGCTGTATGAAGAAAATCTTTGACTTTTTGGGATGATCGCAAATCACAGATTTAATTTATTTATCATTTGCTTTTAAAGAACTCCATGGATCAGCCAGCACCACAATATAGAACAATAGTTCTAATACCATACTGTGGCTCTAGGTCACTGAGGTCCTCCTCCAAACTTCTTTCAGACCCCAGCTCTTGACTAAGAACCAAAGTTGACAAGACTTTGCAGGGCTCATCCAGAAAGCAGCAATCATTTCTTGAAACTCACCTTTTAGTCAAGTCTGAGGTGCCTCGTAGTTTCTGTCAAGTCCATTGTGAACATGCTGCTCTTTCACTTGTTCTATATTTTCGTATTTGTAGAGTTGATTTTCTTTTAATAATTTTTACCTTGAGTTTTTTTTTAAATTAAAATGACTACTACTAGTCTGAAAAACAGAAAATATCCACTGAGCAGAGGTGCTCTGCATAATAGCCAGTCTGCTTCAAGTTGATAGGAAGGCAAGACAGGTAAGACGATAACCCAAATAACTCATTACAACAAAGGTATGCAGAAAAATGTTCCGTCTTGATGAGTCTTGTTTTCTGCAGACGTCAGACGTTGGGTTAAACAACATGAGAGCACGGATAAATCCTGCCGTGTGTGAGTGTCTTGAGGCTGCTGGTGGTCTAATTGTGTGGGGACATTTTTTGGCACACTCTTGGCCCTTTAGTACCAAACTTTAAACAGCAAGTATTGTTGCTGACCATATCCATTCCTTTATGATCACAGTTGAACCATCTCCTTTATATAAAGCACAATTTCACAAAATTTGAATAATCTCAAACTAGTTTCTTCAACGTGTTTAAAATAGTGACTGTACTCAAAGGGTCTCCACAGCCACCAGATTTCAACCCAACAGAGGACTTTTAGGATGTGGTGGAACGAGAAATGTGCATCATGGATGTGCAGCAACTGTGTGATTTTGTCATATGACTATAAACTGAAATCTCTGAGGAATCTTTTTCCAGCACCTTCTTCATGAAGAATTAAGACAGTTCTGAAGCCAAAGGAGGTCCAACCCAGTACCAGCAAGATGTACCTAATATAGTGGCTGGTGAGTGTATATGTGACTTTGTTTTTATTTTTTAATTTGTTATGCACTCTTTGTTCTTTCTCTATATGAATAAAACATGATATACGCTGAACAGTTACCACTTGTGATAAAAAAAAGAAAAGAAAATAAGGTTAATAAAATATGAACCCCCCCCACTAATCATTAAAGACTGGATTCACTGCGTGGCTGAGGTGTTAGACAGCGACTGCTTCAGCTCGTGTAATGTTGATCTAATATACCGATTTCTAAGAACAAACCAAAGACTAAAACAACCGTTTCCTCTTGTTTGAGCAAAAAGAATTTGGTTTATGTAGAAACAAGCAATGTTTTGCAACTGGATATTTCCCTCCTCTCCAAAAGAGTTAAAGCTAAAAATAAAAAAAGAGAAATGAACACCCACCCCGCTGCACCCAGAATTGCCACCACCTGAAAATATTTGCAGGTTACGGACAGAGTGCAAAGGAAACCCGGGCGACAGCTCACAAGGGTGATGGGGAGGTAAGTGTACAGTACATATATATAAAATATAAAATCTGACATATATTTTATATATATATTAAATTGTGTTAGGATTCAGTATCGTTCACTACACAGCATTAAAGTGGTGTGTCTTATTATCTTTTTTCCTTCATTTTTCTTTTTTCCAACGCTATCATATAAACCAGAGGAGAGTCAAAGCAAAACAAATGAATCAACGAACAAACAAATGTGGGAATAAAATGGAAACTAAGCAACAGACGAAAGGCCTCCGCCCGATCCGATGCCCGTTCCCCGTCCCCCTCCACCCCACAACCACCCTCCCCAGCGGGAGGGGTGAGCTAGCCCGGACGAGGTGGGACAGACCCGTCCAGCTGTACAGCGCAGTGAAACATAACTTACATATTAGCTCATTTTTACACGTACAGTCGTGATCAAGGCACAGGGATCTTCTACAAGTTGTTTTTTTTTTTTTCAATAAAGTTGTACAAAATAATACATTTTACAGTCTGTACAGGAATAATAGTCCAGCAGTAAAATAAAGACAGACGTACTTAAAGCCAGGAAGGGAGGAGGTGGGAATGGGAGAAGTGAGAGAACAAGACGAAAGGTAAACGGTGTGGAGGTGGGTCATAGTGTGGACAAGGAGGCCTGTGAGTGCATGTGCACGGGTGTGTGTGTTAGTGTGTCCGTGTGTGCTGCCAGGTCAGAATGTCGCATCCAGCCCCGACGAGTCGTTTCTTCAACTTCGTACGTTCCTTTTGCGTCGTCATGCTTTCCTTGTTAAATAAAAATTCCACATATTCAATAGTTGTCAAATAGCAGCAGGAGCAAAGGGGGCGAGGATGTATATATTTTATATATGTGTGTATGTGTGTGTGTGTCTGTTGGAGGTTTAAATGGTGCACAAAGGCAGATCTTACACACACAGTGTACACCCACACACAACATGGGGTAAAAACTAACAAAAACTTAAAAGTTGAATTGCGTTATTACAGGAATATATAATATTTATATATTTATATATATATATATACATATTTATATACACACATATATAAATATCTATATATATAGCTTGGATTTTTTGCACTGCATGAAGTTCACTGGTATGCATGAGTTTATGCATTGTATGATATTCATCTTGTTTACTTGTTTTTCTTTTTTTCTGTTGTTATTTTCTGCATCCCTCCTTGGTTGGATTCTTGAAGAGCCGTGTGGTCTTCTGTTAGAGTCACGCTCACGTCCGCAGGCAGCCATTAGTCAATTAGTCCATCTGTCCATCCCTGGGCACAAAACAGCCCTCCTCTGTATCATTTTGCCACCCTCGCTGTCCGCCGTTCTCTTCCTTCGTGTTCAGCACTAGGTGAATAAACTCGTCCCTCTCAGAAGGCATTATTCAATTTAGCCTCTGCCAACTTTGGAAAGCAGTAGAACTTGACTTTTGAAAGGCTCTGTGAGAGTGTATGCGTCTTACTGCGGTATTAAAACCTATCTGAGGTCGTCTCTCATATCTGTGTGTGTTTGTGTACCTGTGAGCATGTGTGTTCATTTAACTGAGAGAGAGCTAAAAGGAGAGTTCGCCTACACTCAGGGATTCCAGTCCTGACCCTCTTTCCTGGGTCAAAGTGTGGCTGAGTACAGCAGTCAGTCCAGGCTGATAGTTGATGATGTGGTGTATCTGTAACAACGTTTCCTTTGTTTTGAAAAGAGTCTTTCCGCTGTTCAGCTTTTCTGCAGTTGTGTTTATCGGGAGAAGCTGTATCGGAGTGGAGGGGAGGGCAAGGCGCTCAGTCGCTTGCTCAGATGTTAGGTGAAGTTGGTGGAAGTGGATGAGTGATTGGCTAACTGGTCGGGAGGGGGTGTTTAGCTAGGTATGATGATAGGTAGTTAAGTAAGATTGGACGCCGCTGCCAATCACAAGAGCTCGTACTGCCGTAGGTGCATCCTCTGTATGATGTCGCGACAGTCATTGAAGACGCGGCGGATGTTTTCTGTGTCGACCGCACAGGTGAAGTGGGGATAACAGTAATGCCGCCCGTCTCCGCTGGCTGTGCTGATCCTCTGAGAAAAGAGACACACAAAGACTAGTTGGTACTGACGATGCCCGCAGAGTAACGCTGATCTAAACTTGTCTACCACTTTTTATTATATAGAAGGGAGTATCTGTATATTATCGTTTCTATATTATCATGTATTTTTTTAATGTAACTATTGAGCTGTCATACATTCCTAATATCCAAAGTTAAAAAAAACCTTATGGGCGAAAATCAGAGAACACTTATATATGCAGTATACTCATTAAAATATAATTATTCTAACACCAAACTGAGGGAGAACTTTTTTCCAGTGGCAGGTATTATACTCACCCACTGATACACATTGATAGTTTGTGTACTCTGGTGTAGTGACAAAATCTACATCTCTGGGACATAAGCGGTCCATCAAATGCTCAAAAACACTGAAACTATGTTCAGCTCCTCCAGCAGTGCCAGAGTAGAGAGACTGAGTGGAGTTCAAGCCAATTTGGAAATGTAAATCAGCCTCTAAAGGAATTTTGTCAGGAATATAACTCAAACCTCATATTAGTCTTTTATGTCATATAAGGAAAAGAAAAAAGGGAAACTAAAGTCAAAGAGGCAAAACAGGTTTTGCCTCTTTGACTTTTGTACACACCAGAAATTCATCCCGTATGAAGTACTTTGCCCTGGTAACACGGGGATCTTCACCTGGCTCTGGTATTGCTGTTGGAAGAAGAAATCTGGTCACATTCGAGTCACCTTCACGCTGCAGCATTAAATAGTCACACGGTGCAGCACTGTTACCACAGAATAAACCACATTAGAGTTAAACTGGTAAAAATGGCCAATACTTTACTTGATCTCAGGACCGTAACTACTGATTCTCACTGAGCGTGAGGAGAAAAACCTCAGCATGTTTACATATTAACATGTCAGTGCCCTGCGGGCGTTAGCATGTGTGACATTTCGATGGAGCACTCAGAACTCAAACTAACCAAGAGCTCTGGCCGTGAAGTCACACGGACACACGATCTAACTGGATAACAGGAGGCAGAGCCTTCAGTTATCAGGCTGCTTTGCTGTGGAACCAGCTCCCAGGGAGGACTGTATTAGGTGATCATGAACCATCCCTTTGTTATTCTGGCTTTGGCTCTGGTCGGTTTATATGCAACATCTGCACATCATAAAGTGTACTCTCCAGTTTTTTTGTTCATGCTGTAGCCACGCTCCCGTTTCTTTGTCATCTCTGGATTGTTTCCCCTCTTTGAGTCTCGGTCTGCTGGTGGTCTCTCTGGAGTGCCTGCTCATAGTGAACTTTTGGATAATACAGCTTCTCCCTCTGATGTTGTACGCTCTCTAACTTGTTCCTTGAGATGAAAGTTGTTAACAGGAGCTATATAAATATTATTGTATTAAAGTGGACAGTTCTGGGGATGTTATTGTGTATCATCAGGGATAATATTTGGGGGGAAAAAAGACTGACAGCAAGATGAAGATGAGCAGATCTAAGAGCGCCAGCCTTACCATCATCAGGCGTAGTGTAGCGTGCAAACTCTGGGAAATACTCCTCAATTTTAGATTTTCCTGCCAAAACCTTCTCAGCAAGCAGGTCCTGTTTGTTCAGGAAGAGGATTACAGAAATGGTCCGTAGCCACCTGCGGAGGGAAGTGAGCAAGTTCAGACCAAGGTTAGTTTCAGACCCAAAACATGTGTTGCTGGAGAGTCACTGTTTTAAAAGTAGAAATTACATTTTAATAGACTTTGGCTGGAGAACACGGCAATAATTTACTCTCTGGAGTTCTGGGTTTAAAAGGTCTTAGAGCTTCTGCCATAAACAGCCCATATGGAGTCAAAGGCGGACATGGTGTCTGCTCAGAGCTTTGTCCCTCTACATATACACCCTGAATCAGAAATTTCACATTTTCTTGATTTTCAGAAGAATTTTTTAGTGCACCGTTCACGTAAACGTATCGAGCGCTTTGTTTAAATTTACTGTACTTATCTCTGAAAAGAAATGACTTCTCTTACCAAACTAGCAAAAGCAGCAGCCCCTCAGATGACAAACCTTCCCAGCTTGATTTGTGTTTTCATTTGCACAGCTAACAGAAAGCTCACATCATGTCTCATGTTCTTTTGATCCTATTTTATCTTTGTTTTTTCCCCCGTATTTCCCTGCTGTGTGCAAGATGGCTTGTAACTAGGCATTCCTCTCAACTCAAAGTAAAAGTTTTATTATTGTATTGTATTGTTGTATATGACTTTCTTTTAGCCCAAACAATGGAAAACTACCAGTCACAGTAATCATATACTTCACTCTTAAGTTGCTCTTATGTCTGCTCCCTTTACCTTCTACATAAAGGGAGCTAGAAAGGGACCAAAGTGTCACAGCATTTAGTTTCTATAGTCTTTTTAGCAACATTTCTTGGCTTTTATGACTCCCTTTTGTCTCCTCACCTTCAAACAAAAAAAGACAAAAACAGAAAAGAAAGAAATGTGTCCAAAGAAAAATTTGTCTCCGACCTGTTGTTCCAAATGTTCTTGAAAAGATTGAGGGCTTCCTGTAGTCTGTTAGTCTGATTATCTTCTCTGATCACCATGTTGTAGCTGCTACTCGCCACCACAAAGATGATAGCTGTCACATCTGCGGCACACAACACAGAGCAGGATTAATAAAACCACTATGAATAAAAATACCCAAAAACTGAAGATACACAACCTTGTTCTCAACTTGGACTTTAAATGAACGCACATGCTTCAATCCAGTTACGGATTCCTGAACACTACATATATATCTGCTTTAGTAACTTTATAAACCCAATGACATGAAAAAAGCAGCAAAGTGAGTGTTAGATACTTCAGAAATAATTCAGGATCATCTCCTACCATTAAAACACTGGATCCACTTTCGCCGTTCATCCCTCTGACCTCCAACGTCGAACATACTGAGAGACAGAGGAAGTTAAAAAGTTTTATATTTACACTTTTAAAACAGTATTAATCCTTTTATTTGACTTTTTTACTTTCGCTCTATCGCACACATCGTGATAAATAAACATTGAGGTTGCTCACTGGAAATTAACTTTGTCTATTTGAAATCTTGTCTCGAAGATCCCAGATGTCAGTACTCTGCATCTTAGCAGGTCCTGGAAAAAAAAATAGGAGTAGGAGGGTTAAAGCACAAGTGGACAATGAAGCATAAAATGGCAGTAAATGGGCAAAAAGTCGACTTTCGCGAGGAAATAAAACTAATAAAGATAACTGATGCGTGCGTCTTGAAAGTCCATCTAGGGAACAGCATTTAAACTTAAATGCCAGGATGTGTGGCACAGTTCATATTATGCACTTATCCGTATTGATACACATTATAAATAAAATAATTTTAAAAAGAAGCTGTGCATATAGTCCATTTTCAATAAGACATACTGAATAATAACACCTAATAATGAATAGTGTTTGTAGATGAGTAGATTTTTTGTAAAAACAGGTCAAAAACAATCAAATTCAAAGTTTTATCTGACTATCTAAATCAAATAAAAGCAGATAAATTCCACACTCATTTTACTTTTAATTTTTCTATATTCACTTTCCATTTCCCACGGCACTGTTCTTACTCGCTTCTACGCTAATCACAGCTGATTGTACATAAAAATCTAGAAAGTATTCACCAACTATGATTTTAAAAACTGCCACAAATGTGGTAATTATAATTTTCTGCAAACACAATGACACACATTTTCTATATGCAAACATGCCCTGTGCATGGCTCTGCTGCCCTCAGTGGTGATGCGTAATTACAATGCCGTCATGAAGGTCTCTTCATGCTTTCCACGTCCACACGGGTCGTTGGGACGTGAACTTCTCCATCTGCACACGCTCGTTTCACGTATGATATGACGCGTACTGCAGTTCACATCCTTTGTCTGGTTCCGGCTACACAGTTAAACACACTCACACTTTTTACTTCTTCTCGAGTTTCCCCAAGATTAAACTTTGACACGTCACAGAAGGGAAGGCACAGGTGCCTCCAAATAATATACACAGAGCATGAGTGTGTCATGATGGGAACCTGAAAATCTGCTTACAGGTTGTTATTGCAATATTATTTGAGTTTGGTGAATAAATGCAAATGTCTGACAGGCTTTGCTCTGGTGGTTCATCACCTTCAATCCTGTTTGTGTTATTACAGTGAACTCAAAAAATGAAAGCTACAAGAGAAAAAAACATTTTGATTAACTGGAATAGAAAACAAAAACTACTCTCCATTTTCGTTTTTGCTCAATTTGAACATTATAGAATATACTAAACACTGGTGAACATTTTTAAACAATAAAATAACAGAATATAACTGAAACTTACAAAACTAAATAAAAATGATAAAAACTGTTATAACTGGTGTTTGAGTGCTGACTGCCTCACCTGATCAGTGGGTGTGTAGTCGTTCTGCCTGACCACATCAATCCGGTCTAGGAAGCTGCAAAGACAACACAAAAGCTTTTAAATCTCAGCTGGAACTGTATAGAAAAAATATATATACAATCTTACAATAAAACTAATGTATTGCTTACTTTCACAGTAAATCAGTCCATTTTAACTAACCACGGTAATCTTCAAAATAAAACCTACTGAACTGTAAACGCAACTTAAAATCCTCCTTAACTCACCAACCTATCAGACTGGAAGAGTTTGGCTTCAAAAACGCACACAAACACAGGCCGAGCGCTGCTGCCGAGCACAGCAGTGAGAGCTCGGGAAACATGGAGGATATGAGTCCCTGAATGGCCACGAGGGGGCGAGTGTTTGAAATCGCAGCGAGATCAGAGGCAGCCAGTCTGAGTCACCGGCAGCCGTTTGCTCTGTCAGACTGAAGAAGCCTCGTCAATGGAGCCGCTGTAGTAGTACTTGCACAGAAGGAGAAGTGTGTGTGTGTGTGTGTGTGTGTGTGTGCGTGGGTGGGTATGCAGGCCTACAGCGCGTTCATATTTTGAAGAGCGCCTACCCAAATGCATGTTAATGGTCTGTGTGAACGGGTGTCTGCTTTCAAGGTGTGCGAGGCAGCCTGACGACTCTTTCGGAGTTGTCTGGACCACAGACACTTTTACACTAGTACCCGTCGTGTACATGCACACCAGCATTAATAAGATTGCCTAAATTTCACACAGGAAAAAAAACCAACTTCCCTATCATCTCCCTTCGAGCCACTGCACATGCATGTAAATAAAATGAAGGTGGAAAATTAAACTTCCAAGCTGTCCAGACAGGACTTTCAGATGTAAAGAGGTAAACATTATCAAAGAAGAGTTGCTCAGCTGTGGCATGGAAAGAGGAGTGAGCTGAATTCAGGCCAGTTATACCGAAAGGAATTTGGTGATTATCTTTAAGCAGCAGTGTCGCACTCGCCTGCACTGATCGAGCACAAGTGCTGCAGTTTTCCTACAGAAACTGAGCTGAAAACTTCACAATCGCAGCTTTAATATCATGCAAATGTTTCAATCACGGATTCTGCTCTCAAACTTAAACATTTGCATATTAAACTTTAGCCCTTCCTCGTGTGTGTTACCATGTTATATTAAACAACAAGATCTCAAGTAAATACTGAATGGACCTGAAATGCAGTACAAATAATTACAGGGTCTCCGACAGATATAGCTTGAAATGCAATGGGAGTCTTTCTGCAGAAAGAAACTTGAAAATTACCTCCATACAAATTGTTAAAATAAAACACCAAATACGCTAAATGTACTTTATTGTACCTTATTGTACTTTAACCTTAATGTACTTTAATGTACCTTATTCTGATGCATTTCTACTTCACGAAATTGCGGAACAATATTTAAATATTAAAGCTTTCCCCTGAGCAGCATGTTTTAAGCAGGGATGAGAGTTATAGTGCAGTAGTGTTAAAGTGTAGCCACACAGTTAATGCTTGCTAATTTTAAAAAAATGAACAGACATGGCTTTGATGTGTTAAAGCACTGCTTGCAACTTCATCTAACCAATTTTATTTTAAATCTCTGCAAAGCTTCACCAACCAAAATGCTTTAAGTAATCCCTGACTGCTTGTTACAGAGTAGTTGCTAACATACTGCGTTCCCACTCTGTTCCTCGGCCCGCCCGGCTGTCTGCTTTGAATAATTGTCTACGCTCTATTCTTACAACTAGCAAGGCAAGACACTGGCCTGCAGCCGCCTCTCAGAGAACAGGTATGCAGCCCCCTCTGAGATAACTAGGAATGTTGCGGGCAGGGGTGAAATGTGACAGAAGGGCTGCAGGTAACACACTGAGAGGAACGGGGGGCTGCGTCTGCAGGCGCTACAGTGCTGGACAAACGGACAAAAAGACCCCTGAGCCAGGAAGGAGAGGGAGGAGAAAGGGTTCGCAGAGACAAAGAGCGGGCCATGCGCATTTCTCTGCACAAATGCGCACTGACACAGATATTCATGTAAAACACACAGAAAGACCATTAGGCAGTCAGCCGGTCTGGTACCAGCCGCTCTCTGCAGGGGCCAAGTGGCTCAGGTGCTCCCACACCTCAGCACCTTCGAGTCAAACTTCAGCCCATAACATTACATTATTAGTGAGCACCTCAACAACAAAACTTTCATTTTGGGTGAAGGTGAAAGCTACAGCTCTAATGATGAGAGTTAACATGCCTGCCCCCAACATCTGCTGAGGCCAAAATCTTGTCTGAGGCATCAACACGCCCAGGACAAACACACTGCTCAATTTTTAGCACTTCTCCCTATTAATAGGAGAAGTGCCAATAATAACCATGCCTACTAAGCTGAACTAAATAATAGTGGCTGCCCCAGTAACAGAGAGGTCTACGGTGTTATGTATATCCACAGGGTTATTCTGGGGTAGCAGACAGGGTGACTTAAACTCTGGAAATATACACAGGTCACTTGTCTGGTGGCTAAAAATGACCCAGTATTTACAAGAAAAGCTAAAATTCATTCTTCTGTTTTCTTTGGGTTTCTTTTCTTTTTTTTTGCAGATACAATAAATGTAGGCCACGATTGTGGAAAAATGAAAACTAAATACTCTAGCATTTACATATTTTTAAAATGTCATATTTACTTCAATTCTTTATTTGGATTCATTGTTTTATTGCCACACAAACAACCCTGAAGGATATTTAAATATGCTTGTTCAAATTTATAAAATAAAAATCACATGTTTTATCAATTATATTTTAAAAAATAGACTTTTTTTTTTAAACAAAAGTTAAATTACCAAATTTCTTCTATATTATTGCTACAATAATTAAAGCCTATTGGACTGCTATGAAAACACCTTTTAACTGGATCTGCTTTGCACGTGTAATTTTGAACATGATGAAGTTGAAATTGTTTTAAATTATTGTTTTTGTTTTTTTCATGTGTTGAAAAACAAACAAACAAAAAAAACGTAACAGCAGCAGCGCACTGTCCCAACATAGCTGACAACACTCCCATAATGCATTTATCTTGTAAAAGTGGCAGTATTAGAACAAAGGATTACTCAGATTATGAGCTTTCATACGTCCTCATCTCTACTCAGCATTAGATTACTCTGACACACAACTGTGTCGTCCGGCCTGCAACCTTACAGCTGGTAAGGATAAAACAGAAACAGATCAAACGTAACAGGATGGAGCAGGTTTTTATGTTTTTAGGGAGCCAAATTTTCAGATCATAGTACTTTAATTTTAAATTACCTTCATATGAGAAACAGTTATGAAATGTCTGTTTTTAAAAAAAAAAAGCCAGTATTTGATCAAAGAACACATTAACTGTGTTAACAGTTTAATAGTACCAGAGTAATAATTAAAGTATTTTAACCTGTATCAGGGTTTGTAGTATAACAAGATACAAACACACAGCATCTGGAAAACTTTGCCCCACCGCATCCGAGCAGCTCCGCTGTGTGACAACACACACGCAGACACACAAAAATATGCGAGCAGGATTGCGTCCCTAAAAAGCGCCTCTTTCCACATCTCCTCAAATCTATTCATGTCCAAGCAAGTTTTCAGAAGTTCAACCACCATGTCTTTACACAAAAGTAAAAAATGAAGACGCTCAAAAACCTTTACAAGTACAGAAAATGCACATTCCTGAGAAGCTGATTAACAGGAAAACTGTAAAACAGGAAAACTGTGAAAACAAATTAAAAGATTATTAGAAGTTTACAAAAAAAAAGGATACATTTTAAAATTGTAAATTTAAGTATTAAATCCTTAAATATAGTTTAGTGTTAATTTTACTGACAATAATTTGGCCATTTATTAACATTTAAATTTG
>NW_005187497.1:1141782-1159970 GCF_000239375.1 Pundamilia nyererei
GCCTTTCACACAGGAAGCAACATGTGCTGTGTTGACCTCCAAAAGTTGAGCAAACAGTCCAAAATATGTGCTAAGCTAGCCTTAACACATAATTGTTTGCAACCACATGTAGCGTATACACGTTCTATTCGTCACACAAATGTTCACTTCAATTCAGTTCAGTTATATTTATATACCGGAAAATCATAACAACCGCTGCCTCAAGGCACTTTATACTGTAAGGTAAAGACCCTACAATAATAAAGGGAAAGCAGTTAAAGTTGGTCAAATGTGACTAACACTTACTGCTGTCGCATTTAGTCAGCTTTTGCAGGACATTCTGATGTCACAGTGAAGTTTACCTTTGACCTTTTAAATATAAAATGCCATTGCATAATTATTTTATTGGATTAAGCATTTGTTTATATTTCCTGTGATGTCACTGTGACCCTGATCACTATAGTGTAATCAGTTTAACCGAGTTCAGTTTCATGAAATCGCCTGAAAAGTGTTCAAGAAATGTAGCGTTTACAAGGCGGGATACAGAAGAGCCGACAAACTAACGATCTGCTCTTAATATTAGTGACTAGTTATACATGAAAAAGTTGAGTGTGATCTTGGACAGGCCTGTGTCCCTTTCTTACAGCTGTATTTTTCATCTGGTTCTCGATGGCTGAAACCGTTTAAGGACAGCCGAGGGGGGCAGTGATACACCCCAGCTTAGTTTGGAGTTAAAGGCCGGCTCGCCGAGGAGCAGCAGATGAGCAAACTGATATAAGCAGGAAACAGAGCAGTTCACAGAGTTCATGTAGAAACGGAGAGCTTTGTACCAACACAAGGCTAGACTGTCACTACGCAGGGGCCTATCTTCACTGTGATCTAGAATTGTCACATACAATGGAGACAGGCACAAATAAGCCATTATGAGACATAGAGTTAAAATGTATACTATTAAAAAAAATCAGGAAGGATTAAGTAGGATAATGGAATGAGTAGAAGTCATGGGTTATCAGCTGAGCCTTTCACTTTAGAGAAGTGGCCTTTTGGCTAATTTGTACGTTCTGTATATGAGTGGCAATCTATTGTTAGTGTGTGGAAAGTAACATAGACAAAGTTACTGAAAATCACCATAAAAGTGTTACCAGCTTCAGTGTAATTGTTAACCAAATGCTGGGCACTGTGTTTTCCACCTATCACTGCAGAGTTGGTCCGACAAGTAAAGACTAGTTAAAGGCTATGAGCTGGGCTAGAATCAAAACACTCTGAGAGATATAACTTGCTATGTAGCAAGTACAGTATAGCTAGGCTTCATCTACATTAGCTGGGGAGGGTGGGTAACTAGCTCTCTTTGTTAACCCATTCTTTTTTTAGGCTCTGCGCATGCTCATGTAAAAAGGGGGCATTTGATGTATCCCTTGACTATTCCTACAAACAGAATTTAGAGACTGAATGTCGCCTACTTCTGACAGAGGGATGGGTGATTAAGATACATACAGGATATAAGAAATAAAACAAAAATGCAACAAATAAAGAGGGCATGGGTTTTGTTTTTTTTAATTATGGTACGCTATCAGAAGATGCTGTGTGTTTCTAACTTGATGACTACAAAAGGTGCAAAGTGTGAAACTATAAAACATATTATAGGCTACTCAGTACATTCACGTGACCTAATGCACAAGTTGTAGAAATACGTTTAATTCGTCACCAGATCAAAGGCTAAAAACACAATTAGCTGCAGTTCGCAGAGTATAAAACAAACTTGGGAAAGGTTGGCAGCACAGGGCCTTTTGCATGTTTGCATGTTCCCAACGGGTCTGCTTCCTATGGATCAACAGGTTACATGTATAAAACACATTCCTTCTGCAGAAAATCTTTATCGCTCTTAGAGCACGCTCTAAACGCGGTGATTCTGAAACGACTGTGGTGATCTAGCTAAGTTCAATTAGCGCACAAAACTTTGGCTTTCAGCTCGGCATTCCACAGAAACCCACTAATCTTGCTTCATAGTACACTCATCTGAAAAGTTAACCCTGGGAACTTTTTATCTTCTGACATGTTGCACAGTGAGATTTTGCACATGACATAAATGTTTGGCATTAAGGTGCTGTCACACTTTTTCAAAAGGCACTGCTCAACTCAGGAAACAGTTGTTACTTATCAGAAGAACTAACTGGTCATGTATCCGCCACTGCAGTTTTTAGAATTTATTTTATTTTACGCATGTGAATTTTAACTTTAACGTTTCGCTGTATCCGATTGATTGATCGTCCCCAAAGTGCATGCATACAGGTGAACTGTATGCACTTACTTGTTGTCTTTACACACACAGTCTTATTCATTATTGTTATTTTAATTTATCCCTGTAGACTGTGGGAAGAGCTCAGAGCAACGTTTTGGACGTGCTGGAATTCAGAAGGTCTAATGATCGTGACAATGACATTAACTTCCTTCTGAACCAACTTAGAAAAACTGAATGTAATGACGTAAAAACAAGTGAGACTGTAATTGCATCCTGGATTTAAGGGCTTTGAATTTATAGTTTAGGATAGCTAAAAGCTGTGTCAGCTGGGAAACGCTCTAATGCTCCTCCAACCCTAAACTGGATAAACAGTTAAGAAAATAGAAGCAGATGAACATTTTTCAGAATAAATGATCAATCGAAAGCAATAAGCACCATTTGAAATAAATTGCAGCAAAGAAAAAAAAGTGCACACAAAAACTTTTTATAAATATTGCTAAATATAATTTAGTTTAATAATTTGTTTACCCTGCCAAAAAAACAAAAACCCAACAACTACAAAGGATGTAATTTGTTATCATGATCAGCTCAACTACAAAAAGAAAAGGCCAAAAGAATCTAATAATTAAAATAACATAAAAAAGTGGGAAAGTTTAAATCTGGGTGAAATCTGTATCCATTGGTTGTTTTGTCAGACCAGCTTGTAAATCAGCTAAAAATGTTGGCTTTAAGAAGAAAAGAAGTGTTTCAGTTAGGAGTAACAACTAACTCACTTATTCTCTATTTTAACTTTATTTTGTTAAATAATACAGTAACCAGTAATATGTAAATAATATGGCTTTACAAATAAATTTGTTATTTTATTACCAGTTTCTTTCCCTTACAGTTTATGCAGGACTGTAAACTTCCTGCTGTATAAAAAGCTACAATAGCTATACAAAGTTTTCATGTTAAGAACTGGAGCTTGCTTATAGACCCAATCTGAGATGCTGTGCTGCAGTTATCATTTAATTATATTTAAAAGGGTTCCTACAGAATTAGAATTAAAGTATCATTTATATGTTTTAGTAGTGGATGTGTTTATTAAGGCAGGGGTGTCTGTGTGAATGACTAAGTCTTTTATTTTTATATATTATTTTTAATTGCAAATCAATACACTTAGACAATGAAAAATG
The DNA here is from genome assembly GCF_000239375.1 of Pundamilia nyererei. Lineage (NCBI taxonomy): Eukaryota > Metazoa > Chordata > Actinopteri > Cichliformes > Cichlidae > Pundamilia > Pundamilia nyererei. The sequence continues at coordinate 1,145,176 of NW_005187497.1, forward strand.
ATAAGAGCATAAAATAAAACACAGATAAATCTTTATGCCAAATCCACAGATGACCTTTATTTATTTCCCATCCTTTTTTGATGCATCTCGGCCTTATTTACTTTTTCATGGTCACTTTCATTTAAAGACTTCCTGCATATTTGTTACTGTAAAATGAAAGTGAAGGGGTTGGTGAATTTGTAAACACACACACCCCACCTGTCTTTCCTGAAAGAGGGATCACTCCTTTGCTCCTCTCCCTGAACGTTCCTTTTCTTTTTACCATCGAAAGGCTTTTAAGGATAGGGTATGCTGTGTGCTGCAAACAGCTGAGCACAGGTATGCAAAAACCAGTCTACAAAGACTAAGTTAGTACAAAAGTTTTTCTTTTAAAAAAGAAAAAAAAAAGTTCAGTGCTTAATGTTTACAAAGAAAAAGTAATTTTAGTGAATAATAATTATGAGGATTGTTGATTAGACATAAAGCTTCAAGGGGAAATTCACAAAAAGCCTGTGGATATTCAACACAAGCCCTATGCTTATTGTCTGTCTACAGTGAAAGGCAGCGTCAACCAGTCAAACTGGTTTCCAGTAGACCCTAAGGCCAGGCAAGGAGGAGCGGGAAGAGGAGGCAGCTGAGGAGGAGCCGACCCCATCATTTCTCTTTCCTTAACAAACGCGTTCAGATGGACAAACTGTTCAATTTTTGATGCTCTTTAAACACTGCTTTAAATAACCAGCTATCACAGTGAACTTTTCAAAAATCACAGCAGTACTTCACTAACAGCACTGCCTTCACGTTTGGATTTACTGTAATCCTCAACACCCTAAAATAAAATAAAAAAATAAAAAAAAATAAAAAAGAGTTCTGGTTTTTCCCTCCTGCAGTGGAAGTCTAGTGACGGACGGACAGCCCGAGGGAAGGGTCAGCTCGAGATAGGCCCACATAATAAATTTGCCATGACGTAACAGAGACAATATCAGGAGACTTCCTTTTGCTTACACACAAATACGCTCACTCTTTACTGGAAACTCAGCTGTAAACGACAAATGTACAAGACAAATGTACACGAAAGGAGCAACCAGTTTAAACACTAAGGCCACCATGCTGGAAAAACACTCTGTGTTCTTTTCACTCTATGTAACCGCTCCCCTGTTAGACAACAACTGAGTAATGCTGCACTCAGGAGTTTCATTTATTTTCTGCTTATAGAGGTTTACTCATCAGTTAATTTGACCTATATACAATAAACATAGAAAATATAAGATCACAAAAAAGAAAAGCTGCAAACTCACATTTGGGAAACTAAAGTTAGGGATTTTTTTTCTCCCGTTTATCAGAAACTATCACTATTAAAGACCCGGTTGTTTGAATCCCTGCTTTAACAGTGATTGTCAGCTTCTCACAGATGGCGTCCCAAACGCAAAGGACGTGTTTTTCACTGTGTGTGGTTGCATGATCATAATCTTATTGTCAGATTTGTCAGCACATAATGGGGATAGTTATAGGGCCAAAACAAAATATTCATTCACTTTAAACATGCATTTACTGAATGTGCTAAAAACAAAAACAAAAAAAACAACAACACTTTTTCTGAATGTATGATTTCCTTAAATTTTAAATTAGTACATAATTTAAATGAAAAACAACCAGATAAATGAAGAAAGGGAGATGGATGCAGGGCAGGACACAGGCTGATCTGGTGTAGAGATAATGGTGTGTTTTTCAGTATTAGCGCACCTTCATACACTAACCCACCTCAGGAAACCGGTCGTTCCATCATCTCAGCAGACAAATCAGAGTAGCATACATACATAATTCCACCATGTGAATAGGAGCCGTCAGTTCGGCATACAGACGACAAAAGGTCTGTATGCCAAACTGTAAATTGGCAAGTCAGGGTGTCATAAAGTGTATGCTGATTTGAGAACGTATGCTGACTGGACAGAACACCGGCATCGCAGCGACGCACAGAGAAACGGAGAGCCAACATCTCCTGACCCCTCTGTCTCCAAAAGTGGACCAGGTGAGAGACCACCTCATCCATAGCTGCAACAAACTGTTCCCAACATAAGCTCATCTATTAAAACATTTTCAACTTTTGCTTCTTCTGCATGATCTTGGCTCTAGCTAAGCTAAAGTAAGCGATTGGGCTTTTAGGGTGGAGGAAACACATTCAACATCTGATTCGCTATAGTAAAAATGCAAAAAAGTAATCAATGTGCCAGATTCAATTAAAGATCAATGTAATTTTAAAAAAATCTATTTTTTAAAATAATCATTGGATGCAAAATTGTAATTGAAATTAAAATTTAATTAACTGCCCACTGTTAGATAGTTAACAAAAAAAAGCTTGAATTTTGCGGCCATTGTGTACTTACTGAAATATTGGAGATTGTTCAGTAGCGAAACACAAATTTAAAGCCAGAATACTTCACACACAAACTGATTCTGTGGCCGCAGATTTCAACCCCAAGGGGCGTCCAGTGAAGGGTGAACATTACTTTGTAAAATATGATTGATCAACTAATCTGGAACACCAGTCTTAATAACAGAAAGACATGAGCAAATAAATCAATGAATCAATCTCCAGATCAGTGGTGGGACCTTCATCGACTTCCTCCCAGGCCGCTGGGAGCAGACTGGTCTACGCGTTTATGGAAGACATGTCCCTCTGGACACATTTAGGTTTATTACAGACAATTAGAGTTAATCGGCGGTGTGGTACTCTCAGGTGAGAGGCTCATTCAATTGACAACCTCCCAAGCGGAAGCACACTTGCTAATTACTGAATCACCACGCAAACACACCAGGCGGACTCATACAGGCTGTCGCGTGATACCTTACTCACCTCTAGCACAACTAGCCAGAACACCTGTAAGATTCAGCAGGTTAGTAATGAGAATCTGACACATTTACACCTGTTAGTGCAAAATAGCAGGAGCGTTTTTACAACAAAAAACACCCACTGGGGAAAAAGAGATTTGATTTATTAACTTGCAGCAGCTTTGTTTAAAACCAAATTGCTCTTCAAAAATTGTGCTGTTCAATTTTGTTTTATTGTCTGATCACATGTTTCATTGTGTCACGACATTCATTATTTTCTTTACACACAGATCAAGAGGTTCGAATGAAAGCAGAAGGAAAAAAAACTGCATTTAAAAGTCAGAGATCTGAGATGAAGTACAGTTGAACTTACTGTAGGAAAATCAAAATCCTTCTGGTTTACTAGGTTCAGGACATAATCAATCCGAGACTGGTTCTCAGGACAGGCTAACTGGCAAGGAGGTGTGAGCGTATTCATGGCCGCCACAATCGTCTGTATGAAAAGAACACACAAACACAAAAAGCCTCATTCATTAATATTATTCATAAATGTGTTTACACTGCCTCAAAACGGCTTTAGATACAAATTTTCATCATCTTAGCCCCTCAGTCACCCACGCCTAGAGGCTGCTAGTGATAAATCTGTATTCCCCATGTGGTTGGAGGTATTCGAGACTGCACCGCAAGCCTCCATCTGATTGCTTTGGTCGCTAGCAGGTTGCTTCTGCACTTTTTGAAATTTCTCCACCACCCAGCGAGTGGGTAGTGGGTGTTTGTAGACGAGATGATGCAAACTACAAGTGACTGTGACAATGTGGTACTGCCCAAAGTAACAGCAAGGAGAGTTGTGGTGCAGCAAATTTTTGTAACGACTCCCAGCTGGTTGGGAGCGCACATGGGGTCGCTGACCGGTCTGAAGCAACGTGTGACTGAAAGCCTCCTCGCTTAGAATAAAGCATTGAGTTTTGGATTTTTTTATTATTTTTTTTAAGAAGCTATAATCCATGTTTTTTCCTCTTTTAGCCAAAAGCCTGCATATCAGACAGAACATTACAAACAAACATCATTCATCTATCAAAGGAAAAAAGAACAGTGTCTTACCTCTATAGCTTCTTTAATGTTGTTTTTAATATCATGAATTTTCTGTTTTTTCTCCCTGTGAAGAGAAGAGTTCGCATGTGCTTTATTTATTTATCACTTAAAAGCATAGATGGCAACTAGCTTTAATTGACCTAAGCTACAAAGGTTAACAGTGAATGATGACATTTAAAGAAATATTCATGTACAGCTATAAATCCAAATATGGCCATCGCAGTGCAACAGGGACAGGAAACAATATTTTTAAATAAAAACTGTAATTACACAGAGATGTTTTGTTTCTTCAGTGTCAGTCCCAGTGGATTCCAGTGGAAATGTGCTGTGTAATATTAACTTCTCCAGGATGTATTTGTCAGCCTAGAGCTAAATTATATCTGACATCAGTATTACGACTGCCCCACATACACAGATATTTTGTTTATTTGCTGACCAAGTGCAACCACTGAATTTTGCTGATACCAAAGAAGAACAGAACAGCTTGTCTTAATTTTGACAATGACATTCATTAATAGGGATGGGTACCGGTATCCGGTGCCATGATGGCACCGGTTCTGACATAAACGGTAGTAACCAGACCGAAAAGCAGCGCACATTTCGGTGCTTTATTTCGGTGCTTTTTTTTCCTGAGCTGAGATACACTTCTAGCCAATCATTTTACGTTTCCGAGGATAGTAGGCGGGTCCAGGTACGTACGTTCTTTTAGAGCAGAGCTACAGATTAAAAATGCCCAAGGCGAAGCGGCTGTACTTCACAGCAAAATATGCAAACTCAGCAGCCTGCAACAAGTACTTTAAGCTGATACTGTGATACTGTCAAAGGAGGTAACACCTCGAATCCGATGAAACACCTGGCGACGCATAGCGGGTTTTTTGTTTTTAAAGCTGAGAAATGCGCCGTATTTGATAGCTTGCTGCGAGACCTCACACCGAGCACATCTACTGCGGGTGGGTTGCCTGTTATCAGACCCGGATTTAGCAACATCCCCCAAAAACCCGGAGAGGAGAGTCCTGGCCCCTAGCCCTGCCAGTGTAGCAGAAATGATGACAGATGATGATGCAGCAGCAGCCGTTCTTCTCTGCGTGAGTAGCTTAATGTTGTTCGTGTGTGATTTACGTTGAGTAGGCTAACCATGTTATTACATTAATGCATGTAAGGCGAACTAGCAAACACCGTCGTAGTTACATGCGGCTGTCTTCTTGTTTGATGGCAAATACTCCCTTCACCCTGGCCAAAAAGGCTAAAATGACCAAAGAAAAAGTGGAAAACAGTTAAACATGAGAGGTTTTTGGACAAAGTTTGTGTTTTTTCCATTGTTTAAGCACTGCTTCCAGCCAAGAGTGATGCCATAAATCCCCTATAGCTGCAGAAAAGGCTAACATTGTTATCTTTTTACAAAAAAACCAGCTGAACATGAGAGGTTTTTGGACCAATTTTGTGTTCTCCATTCTTTAAGCACCGGTTTGAGCACCGGCACCGTTTCAAAAGTACCGGTTTGGTACTAGTATTGGATAAAACCTAAACGATACCCATCCCTATTCATTAAGCACTAAACCACACAGCTAGTTGATTGTTATAGTACATTTTTGTACTATAGTTTGAGAAGTCATGAACACCAAGGAGCCCAAAGTACTGCTAAATTAAATAATACGGTCCACATTTTGTCCTTCCTTGTCGTTGTAGATAAACAGAATTTCACAACGTGGCAGTTCATGCAATCTGTGAGCTTTGCTGATATCGCGAAGCACTGACGTCACACAGAAACATAAGTGCTGGATTCCTTCAAATGTGTCCTGACAAAACACAAAAGTCTGGTTGTTGAAATTCAGATTTGATAATGAATTCCACAAATATCTCAACAATGGGCTACTTAACCTTACAGCAAGAATACAAACCCTAAAATTAAGCGTGTACAACTTGTGCTGAGGGGAAAGATTTTAAATTAAAGGCATGGGTGGATATCTCTCGCTCATGCGTCCTATGTAAAATGTAAACAATACTTCCCAGTTGTAGCCACTTCACATGTTAATATAAAAGCACATGTGGGCATTTTAATCAGCTACCATCGCTGGCTGGCACTGAAATAGTAAAATATGTCAATATTTTAACCAAAAATATAATATTTCTGGGATGAATGCTGGTCATTTCTAATTGATATTCGAATCTTTTAAAGCATTGTTGATAATAAGGTGGATTAATAACAATTATATCAGAACAGGCAACACAACAGCAGCACAAATTCTCCAAAACAACCCCGTGTCACTTATTCTGAGCACTTTCTGCCTTATTCCAGATGTGAATTTTTGCAGTGATCCTCATTCTCACCTATGACTATTTCTCCATACAGAGACCAACACAGCTGTACAGATTTCTTTCGTCTGCATATTTACAAATATTTTTAAAAAGCACCCAATTTCTCTAAATAATTGCCATTTAAATTCATGGCAGTAGGATATATTCCTGACTGGTGAAAAAAACAAGTCAAAAGAGCACAGAAGACCTGAACACGCACTGCAACTGACCTAATGACATGAAACGCAATCAGGCTAAAAAGAGAAATCCACCCCAAGTACAAAAATCCATTCAGACAATTGCTTTCACAGGATTTTTGCACACATCCCTGTTTTGTTTTTTCAAGGCAAATATTAATCGATTCCTTTCTGATTGCTGGTCAAACCAGTCGCTGACTCTATGTGACAAAATTCACCAAAACACATGCAGTAAGCAGCTTCAGGTACTTTTCCTGCTATGAACATATGTGTCACAGTCAGTAATCACTAACTAACAGCAAGTCTGTGAATAACTTGATAAAAGGTCAAATAAAACCTGACTGTGTTTGAGTTTGTGATCTCTCTACGGTCTAAAGCATAGGTGTCAAATTCTGGCCCCAGCCTAATTACATTTGGCCTGCGAAGCCACACCAAATTACTATTAGAGCTGGCCTACTGGTATTATACAGCTAATATATATATATTGTTTAGTATTAACCTTTGCTTGTTCCATATTCAGTTTTTCAGCAAAACTTGTTTGAGTCCATAAGAAAAGATTCATTCTCATATCTGGAGGAAGATTTTTTTTTCAATAAATATTAACGTCAGCCCGCGACTTTGTTCCAGTTTTGAATTTTGGCCCACTGTGTATTTGAGTTTGACACCCCTGGTCTAAAGGAAGCTTTGCTCAGGTAACACTCGAGTACAACCATGAGTGCACTCTGTTGACCACTGTTGACCTACCAAGTCCAACAGAGTCAGTCCTTTCTCCCAGTTAAACTGTCATTAATCTAAAAGAAATGATGTGAGTTTCTAAACTCAGCTGCTTTAAATCAAATCTCCTAGATAACAGGCTGTAATTCATAAGGCTACAGCTTTTATATCAAATTATTAACATCATTCTATATTACCACGGTATGCTTTAAAGTGAGCTTAAAAAGCAAGTTGCTAGCCTATGACTCGCGTCCCTCTGCTTCACAGTCAGATCCATCTCTCACTCATAATGTCTCGATTTATTTTAAAAAAACAAATAAAATGGTGATGGCACAAATACTCAGTTTGATGTTAGTCTATAGGTTTACCTGGCGACCCAACCTTGTCATGTGTTTCATTCTCTTTGTCTAACTTGTTTATATTTTCTTCCAGTTGGCTTATTGGTTGACTCAACAGTTGTAGCCTGTCTAAAAAAACAAATAATAAAAAAAATAAATAAATATTGTCCTGATGCTTTTTGGCTACATCTATGTGAACACTCCCACTCGCCTGAAAATACAACAAAGTGATTGAAAGCATTGTTAAGAACATGCCAAAGTAGCATGTGGTGATATAACCCTACCCATAAAGAAATCCCAGCCAATCAAAAGTATACAAGCAAGCAGCAAACAACGCAGCACACGGCAGCTTCACCTCCATCCTAGCTGGGAGGAGCCAGGATGTGAGGAAGCAACATGAGTGAGGGAATTGAGGCTCCATGCGAATGTAATGAAACTCACTCAAATGCTATATTCCTCACACTAGGACCTCCACAAGATAAATAAGTAAATAACAGATCACCTCTATTAAAAGGAGCTGTCCTGCTCAGTCATCTCTCGTGTCCCCCACCCATTTCCTGGTGTGTCACTAAACACCACCATCATCATCATCCCACTACCAGCTCCTTACAAATACCTGTGCCTGACCTTACCTTGAATGGCAAAGCCTTGCATGCAGAGGGGGAAACCCACAGAGTGAAAAGGAACCCTAACAAAGACTGGGAATTCATCACTGCACCGGGGCGCCTGGGTCTGTGAGAAGCGTCTGTTTGATGCGACCCAAAAATAAGCACATGATGATTCTTCTAGCCCAAAACCCCTTTCAAGGAAACTGATGATTAAGAATAGAAAAATGTGACTTTTATTTCCACTGCATCAAGTTGGGAAGGAGTTTTAGGAAATTCACAAGACAGGGTGGCTAAAAGCACCCAAAGCCATGTTTCCACATGAAAAGCTGACAAGGACAAAGCCTTCCTCCTGTGCCACACAACTTTTCACTAATTTGCTCCACAACAATACAAAAAAGCCCCAACAACTTTATTTTCCTGACTCACAGGAATGACAGGAGCTCCTCCCCTCTGTTAAGAACATCGGGTTGAAAAAGTGAGAATATGTTTAGTAAATTTTACAGTTTACCAAAAGGAAAAACCTTTTACTTCTTTGTTATAAATGCGAGACAACATAAAGCGCATCTAAAGCTGTGTAATTACCTTTAAAAGGCATTTTGCTGCTTAAACTTTCTCTAAGCAACCTTTTTCAGTCACTGCGTCTATTTATCAGTAATGTTAACAAACAGCTGGCTCACAGCACAACCCAGACACCAACGCAAACTTGCAGTAAGTACAAAAAAAGACAAACTCATGTTACTTCAGATGGTACACAGTTCAGCAGAGTTCTCCATAGGGATTTTGATTATGAGCCATAATACTGTAGCGATCCAAAGTGAACATAATACGAGGTTTGATATTGTGAAACGATGGTATGATATCAACCTTCCTTAAAGACATTATATTCACCATGTTGCAGAAAAAAAAAACTATAACCAATCAAATGGCAGCGATCTTCTACCAGTGTGATTGACAGGAGATCAGTGTTACCATGGAAATGTTTAAATCAAGCTCTATTGTACCAGTGACAAAGCTAGACAGGAAGTGGTTGGTTAGAAGGATGTCCACCTGTTATGTTGGGCAGTAATCAGTCCATACCAGCAGTTAGGCTAATGTTAGCTAACATTAGCCAGAAGAAAGACCGTCTGATGCAACTCGGCTAGCAAATATTCATCCAGCATTGGTAGTCTTATTAAATAAACTTTTTTATCCTTATACTGACACCAAGGTGTACATTTATCTTTCAGCCACTGTAGACTGCATATAAATGACAAGCATAACAGGTCAGGACAAACTGGAGTTTGTCTCCTCACTGATTTGGTTGATGCTAATCGTAGATAGAACGTGAGTACGTGCTCTGCCGACGTAACGTTGACTTCAGTGCACTTAACGACAGGTGTCATTACTAACAATGGTTTTCTGGAAGAAAGAGTCTCTGGGTGTTGCAGAGGCTTAATTCTTAATTGTCTACACCTGACGAGGCGTGGATAAAGGCATGCCTCAGGTTGGCTCGGGGAAAGATGCCACTTCTTACCTTCATGCTCTCCGGGCTGTTGTCTTTAGCTGAGGTTAAGTAATTTAAAATAAAACCAATGTTTCTGCAAACTCTGGACTCAGTCTACACTTTATGTTGCGTCGAGCCGGGCTGTGACATAAGGACCTGGAAGTCTGTTTTAATTCTTATAAACAATGTGGAGTATATTTAACCAGCATGCATCCCTACTGGTTTTAGAAAAGGTAAAAACTAGAAGATCCTGCTGTGCATGAAGTTAATACAAAGTAAGGAACTACTGCAGCAGTGCTTCTGCAATCTAAAAACAGTTTACACTCGCTGCATTACGAGGTTTTATAAAAAGGTAAATGCCTCTTAAAATACTGCACTTGATGCATATTGTTTAACCCACTATGATAAAATACTAAGATATATATATGGAATTTGTTGGTGTACAGACATGTATAGAATATTTTTTTAAACAGTTATCATAAAAGGCTTTCAATCTGATTTACCATTTTCACAATGATTCCAATAACATTTTGTTTTTTCTTTCATTGTCCAACTAACACTTCAAATACAGTATTTCTGTTAGCTATAATATAAAAACAAGCTGGAAACAGCTGCTAATTCATCACTTCTAAATATATGGTTAAAGAAATTATTTATAGGCAAGAACAGTAACCTCCAATGCTTCGTTTTACTTCTGTATTTAAGGTAATTTTAAAAGTAATAACTAACCAAGTCTCCTGCTCTACCTGAAAACTTGAAGACTGGTGGGAAAGGTATTTTGTATCAGTGGTATCTTCTTAATGCCCCATTACTACTCTCCAAAACATCATTACATAATTTAGGTATTTGGTCAACAAATATGTCAGTACCTGAGCAGATATCCATCTAAATGGGTTCCTTTACTCTAAAGAGAAACTGTGGGAGTGTTTAGTGAATAGTGAACTGAGGGGGAACCAGCGAAACTTACTCTGCGTTGAAGCCATTAACGTGCAATATTCGCATCTGTTTGACTATCGTACTTTTCCCGGATTCACCAGCCCCTGAAAGCAGAGAAACAACAAGTCAGACAAGAGTTTCATGAAGTTGTACAAGCAACTAAAATATCCAGGAAGGAGCAGAGATGGAAGGCATTTTGATGTTCCAAGGTTAGACGAGTCCTGGAAGCACTCGTCTAACCTTTAATGATTTGAACTACAACAATGTTGCACCTTAGCAGAGAAGTCCTGTCCATTGTGCACAGACATTGCCCTGACACAGGCCTTACCTACTTTTAAACAGTGCATGTTACACAAAAGCCAAAAGGCGAGACCTCGATGTACCCAACCTAAGAGTCAAGAACCTTTTACTTTTCTTATCTCTTTTTACTGCTCTTATCATTGACTGCTCTTATCTTATGTATGAAGAAACTTGAGTTTTACTTGAGTATTCCCATTTCAACAGTGCATTTTACTTCACTGTGTTTAAGAAGGAAATATCCTTTTTTAAAACATTACTTCATGTATTTGTTACTTTGCAGTTTCTGATTTTACATTAAAAAAAACAAAAAGGTCAGCGTATTATACACACTGCATTGTTAAAGATTAAACCGGTGGTTCCTGCCACTTCTGGCTAGTGACCTCTTCCAAAGGCAGTTCCTCCAAAGAGAGATTTCCCCTTTAAACGTCTCATTTAAAGAACAATTTTGAGACCCATTATGTCACAAAGCAACACACACAGACCAGAAAAGCAAACCTCATGACCCCTTAGATTTCTCCTGTGACCCAAACCCTTATCTTGGGAACCACAGGTAACTTCATGAATTGTTCTACCTCACCTTGGCAAAGCACTAAACACTAGGATACTACTTTTAACTTGTACTACGCATTTTATGCAACACTGAATCGTAAATACATTTAGCTTGTGTCGTTTTACATAGGGAGGCTGATGCACGACACGTGCACTTTCACCAAAGTCTGCCCCTTCTTCCAGAGGTGACAAGGACCAAGGGAAAAAAAAAAAAAAGCTCCAACATGTAGACAACTATTCTCTCCCCGAGCATGTCATTCAGGAGAAAAACTGCTAGACCCTGAACCCTGATGTTAATAATTAAGAAAATAAATTTCTGGATAAGAACAGCCTTCAACGTGTCCTTGCAAAACTGAGTGTGAAAGGAGCCCGGCCATCACATCTCCATCCCCAAGCACCAGGAGCCAGCCAGGCTACAGGCCTGCTTTTCAGAGAAGGCGTAGAGCGAGAGAAACAGGCATTCAAGGCAAACTAGTAATCCTAATTTGCACTCTGTAGTCCAGCACAAGGGCTGGCCTTAAGGTTCACACTGCATCATGTCAGGAAGGCTCTCGTGATGAGGCCAAAAATAGCTTTACCAAATAATGGCTAATTAGAGGATATTAATTTCCAGAGTAGGTGGTGTGGAGGGATTATGCAAAAAGAGAGAGAGAAAAAAAAAAGTATGTCATATGCAGTATGAAAACTAGGCTCAACCAGGATGTACGCTGCAGCCACAAATGAACCAGATCACAAGTTTGTTTTTTTGTTTTGTTTTTTTACATGTGTGGAGGTGAGAAAGAGCCAAGCACAAACGCCCGCGAGTGGCCTCCCGGCCTCTGCGTGGTGCCTGTGTGTGTGTGTGTGTGGTTCCCTCACACAGATGGTGGTGTCTGTCTGCCCCCCTCTCTCTCACATGTTCTGCAATCATGCTCTATAATATCCCATGAATGCAGACAGGCCTGCTTTTTCAACTGTCCTGTGCCAAGACGCTTGAAGCGAATTAGTCGGGACTTCATGGCGTTGCATCAGTTCTCGATGCCTTGCTGTAACAGTTGTCCTTACACACTTTTCATGGGTACAGTCTGCTACAGTGGCACCAACATGAGTTAAACAGGTGAAAATGCTGTTTTGTAGGAACAAAATGGAAACAGTAATGTTAAATTTCACAAAACCTACCCAACAGCAGTAGCCGGTGAGTTGCCCGGTATATCTGTTTGTCTTTTTGGAGCTGCTTCTCAATCTTTTTGTTGGCTTCCCTCTGTGCCTTCTCCTCATTTCGTTGGTCTTCAGTCTTACTATTGCCAAGGCAGCCCATCTTCCCAAAAACCCAGTTGCAGGTTCAGGGTTTGGAGGCAGGGCGGTTGATATGGTTGGTGAAAGAAGAGGGTGATGGTCAGAAAAGAGAGGATCTTTTTTTAAATCAATCCCAAATTCCTAGACTGGCCCAAGAGAGGAACACCTGGCTCCAAATGGGTGACATGTATCTTGCCAGATGCAGAAGAAGTAGACGCCAGGTAGTAGACAGTGAGCTTCACCAGGCTTTGGCACAATGTGTATGTGTGGAGGAGGGGATGGGGTGGGGGGTGTGGATATTTACTGGCAATTTATCAGCAACAGATCAGTCAGAAAGGAGCAGAGCTACGATGCCGCCCTTCTCAGATGCTTGATTCCTGTAGTTTTTTCCCCCCACTGTAAATCCGCAATGAAGTCATCAACATTGATATGAGAGTGGATGTAAAATTTCCAGCTTCTGGCTGCACATGAATGAGTGTCTAGGGATGGCGATGGTGCTGGTGGTGGGGTCCAGCTTCCTTAAAGGTGTATTTTTTTTTACCCCCCCTTCTTTTCCTCCTTTCTTTTAAATATACACGTATGTATATTTTCTCAAGCTTTGATGTTAAATCTTCCTCAGCAAATGTCTCCTCCGGAGCCCATCTTTGGCAGATGCCTCACTACTCTGCCGTTCAATTCATTTCCACTCACAACCAAAAAGAGCCCCGTTTTCTTTTTTTCCATCGACTCTCCCTTTAAATATAATTTCAGGTTATTATTTGAAATCCTATCTCAGGCTGGCCAGGAAAAAAAGCACATTAACAGGGCGGATGGGGAGAAATTAAAAAATAAATATTTCCTCTTAAAATGACGGCATGTGAATCATCAGGCTACAACCCGGGCTTCTGTCTCCACCACAACAGTCACATTATATATAGGAGCCTTATCAATAAGATCCCGTTTTTAGCCGATGTCCAAATTATTTCCTCTCCCCCGTAAGTAGATGCTGGTGCTTGGCTTTTTTTCCTGAGGTTTCACGAGAACCCCCCCACCCCCCAAAGAAAAGAAAAAAGGAAAAAAGAAAAAAGAAAAGAAAAAAAGGGGGGAAAGAAACAAGGCCCCTTCTCCGTCCTTTTTCTCTCCGTAACGTCAATTTATATTTCTCCTCACATCAGAAAGCTTCTCCGGGGCCGAGCTAAGGCGGTGTTTGGCAGCTGGATGTCCTTGAATATAGCGCGATATCCAGGTGATATTCGTGGAAAATCCTCCGTTATTTTCCCGTTTGGCGCAGGTACAAGGCGCTGTCAAGTCTCTCGGATTTTTGTATTCCCTTTGAATCCGTATGGTAGATTATGGTTACATGTGCATGATACATGAACATACCGCGGTGTTTTCAATCACTGGTCCAACGGCGACGCTGTCATTTTTAACCGCCGACAGGCCGCGGTTGCTCCGATGAACCGGTCGGGGAGGTGAGACTCGTTTCTTTGCTGTGTTACCCTGAATTATTTTTGCCCACCTTTTTTTTTCTCTGAGAATTGAACATTGAGATAGATAGCGTTGTAGAGGCGGGGTGGGGCAAACGGCTCTCACGGAACCCTGGGAACGAAGAACCGTGGTCAAGTTTTCCGGGACGGAGAAACTCGACTTCCGCTGGAAGCTTTCACAATAAAAGCCGAAAGGACGTATAAGCGGAACTAATCTCTTAAAAATAGATGTTTTCGTCCTTTTTAAGTATTTTTTGCTGACACACACAAAAACAAATACAGGGTGTGTATACAGTTAGGTCACACGTCTTTGATTTAATGTTTTTCTGTGTTTTCATTTTATTTGTATTCTTGCACTCTACAAGACATTGCCTGATTGTATACTGGACCTTTGTGCAATCCCTCAGTTCACAGTTCACTAATTCGAGGTCATTTCTTACTATTATATATGAGAGTTTATTTTGACTGAAAAATAAATAAATAAATAAAAAAGATGCCATCCAAGTCAAAATTACTGGTTCTCATTTCAAATTTTAGACTTCATAACTTGAAACTTCTTTTTCCAAAAGTTTGAGTAAGTTGAAAATTACATATTATCCCACATGTTTGGCCTATGGCTGGCAAAAATAAAATAGTTTTGGTTGTTTTGTTTATTTCTTTCCGTGGCCTGAAAACAAGCTTCCATAATAATTTACAAAATCTCTCTGTTGTGGCCTTCTTCAGACACAAAAAACTTG
>NW_005187497.1:1189462-1199416 GCF_000239375.1 Pundamilia nyererei
ATACTTTTTTGCCCCACTGTACTTTTGGCCAAAGACCATCTGACAAGCATAATGTAAGAGCTGGGACTGAATCTGTAGATAATTTGCCTCCTGAGCCACAGCTGTGGATGGAGTGCCTCAGCATGGTTATACAGCTTATTTCAAAGTTGTATTTAATAAAGCATCAAGAACAACTGTGACCTGCTGTCTTTTAATGTTTACAGTAAAAATAATGTAGTTTTGTCCCGGAATGGTCACGAAAGAACTCGTGCTATTGTGAAAAGATTTTAAGAAATGGAGTCAATAAGTCTCTCTCTGCTTCCAGCTAGTATTTTCAGTTTGTGTCCACTAGGGGGCTCCCCTGCCATGTGTCACTGAGATCATCACGGGACGATCAGACTCATTTTTAGTAACAAAATTCGTTGTTTTCGTTAATATTTTCAACCCATACATTCCGTAAATTCTGGTTCTATAATGTCATGCTCTCTAGGGTGGCTCACTTAAAATACTGATGCGTGATGGAGTTTTGTTTGTTTTCTATTACACGTTGAAACCAAACTAAGCCTTTTTTTTTTCATTTTTGTTTTTGCCTGCAGTTAAACCTGTGAAGCATCTCCACCTTTTGAGAGCCGTAAATCACATTCAAGCTAGTGAGCTTTGTAAAACCTGTTTTCTGCAGTAACCCCGCCTTTAAATGCGCACTCATTTTGATGGGTTCCGCGCTATAAGGAAAATCCATATCTGACTGACTAGTATGGCGCACTTGGTAAAGCTGAAACTTGACAGCTTGAGAGGAGGCGGGATAAAATCAACAGAGTGGATGAACAGGTCGGCCATGAGGCCCTGATGAGTGCCTGCAGCAGAAAATCTGTCGACATTTTATGTGAACACGCAGGAATGTGAGGCCTGGTGGAAAACGTGCGCGCTGTGGATGTCTCTGCAGACTCAGGTCTATGACGGGTGGAGCTGAAACGGTAATCGGATTGTGTAGTAGTAGTAGTATGACCACATACCCTCCTCTCACTCACTCGCACACACATTATATGGTTATTTTTCTAAGTCACGGGCCTGCGCAGTGTTAACTCTGCGCGTTGAACCTCAGTTTGAATTTAACAAATATGAATGCGACTAACCGTCGTTTTCTATCTTTTATTATAGAGAAAAAAAATACATGTTCTGACCGATTCTCGTTTTACATAAAACCACACACATTTTTACAATATAATTTCACTTATTTCTTTATTCTTTAATATTAATTTTCACGATATATGATAACGACTTTGAGATATACATTCCATCTTTTTGAAACCACAATAACACACTACACATACGGTTTTATAACATTTCCACAGGACCCATTGGATTGCACAGAATGAAAAATGTCTGTATGCACATTTTCCTCTTTGACGATCTCTCTCTTTTAGATTTTCAGACACCGAATTTTTTTTTTCCGAGACATGAGATTTTCAAAATTAATTAGAAATAAAAAACGAACAGGCCGCGTGTGTGTACGTGCATGTGCGTGTTTTCGTTCTATTTCTTATGTGTGTGTATTATTTCATTTAATACTCCCCGTGTTGATGAGATCTGTGGGGCTGGACGTTATTGCCGATTGAAAAGTGAATTAAAGTAAATATCGAAGAAAAAAAACAAACCAGGCCTATCAACAAAGCGTTACTATTACACGAGGATGAACCGAAAATTAAAGGATTCTTAAATTTCCACTTCCCAGTTTCAATGTATTTGTGTCTAAAATATCATACATTCAATGCATAGTTTGTTTAGCTGCTGTGTACTCTCTGATATTTTGCATTGCCAGAATATTAAATAATCGGGGAAAGTCAATTTTTGCGTATTTCTCAGGAAACTTCACAATTACTTTTTATCGTCTTTACGCCGTCGTGTGTTTCTATCTCTTATTGCCGTTGTCTTATTTTATCTTTTAGATGCACAGGCGTTCGATTTTGGGTTTAATGCCACACTCAAAGCCCGCAGTCAAATTGCGAATCACCTAAAAAAAAGAAGTGGTGTTGCGTGTGTGCGCGCGCGTGTGTTTTAATCCCTTTAAAACATCTTAAACATCATTAAATCACAACAAGTCCGTCCATCACAAACTCGAGCGTTACATGAAGTGAAGTCTCGTGTGGGGAAGCACCACAAGAGCGACGAAAAGGCGAACTGCCCTTTTTGCAATTTTGTTTTAAGGTCGATATTGTAAACGTTCACTCCACTGGAAAATATGTATATGTACTCTTGTTGGCATATTTATACAACATGTATTGTCCGTAGGCTAAAGTGTGTCGTGGATGCATTAGATTCCCTCACTGCCACCAACTGTGTGTGTGTGTGTGTGTGTGTGTGTGTAGACTGATGCAAGCACTGTATGAGTGCGAAAATGTCCGCGTGTGCTCTGTGCGCACTTTTACGCATGAATTAAGCAGAAGGGACTGCGCTCGCCAGGAAGTCATGTGTTTTTTAAATTTTATTTTATTTTATTTTTTTCACTAAATGGAGACTTGCAGTTAACATCTAGTTCCAGCAATGGCTTGCAACTATTCTTGTATGTTATATCTAAAAGCCTCTATGAGCCCCTCCATTGAGTGGATGAAACCAGATATGCTGCATATACCTCCTATTACAAAGATGGCGACATCAAAGAAAACCTGGTGCCATAGCAGCTTTCTCCATAAAAGCTTGAGGTGGAAGAGACTGGGAAGCAGAAAGCAAAGGCCTGCGCCTGTCAGGCTGCCGGTGAGGCCCATGAGGAGGGCGAAATGTGGCACATAGATCGCCATGAGCAGGGTGAACACAACAAGGCTACATCGGAGAGTGAGTCCCCAGGACTTTAGGCGTCCATCGCCTCCGTAGCAATCTGGAAAGTAGGCGCGTCCCCCTTCGTTGAAAAATGTTTTCTCTAATACCTCGACAGCAGCGAAAAACGGCAGCGGATACGACAGCAAAGCTTTGGACACGAGGAAGAGGTTGACGACAGCTCGGATGGTTGGGGGCAGGTTGTCTGTGATGACCTCCTTGGTTTCATCAGCCCAGGTCAGGTAGGCCACCAGGGCGAATAGACCCTTGAGGATGCAGGCAGCGATGTGAGTCCAGTTCATCATGCAGTGAAACTCGCTCGGTTTCTGCATGTTCCCCTCCAGAGACGGCAGGAAGATCTGCGAGGTGTAGCTGAACACAATAATCCCAATGGAGATGGGGAATTTCTTGACATCGATGTAAAACTTCACCTTGTCCCAGGCCCAGTCCCTCGCTCTGGAGAGGCAGTACGCTATAACGAGGACGTTAATGACAAAGTGGGCTAACGTGCAAAGCAAGCTGAACTTGGAGACGGCTTTCAGGTTCTTGAGAAAGGCGCAGGGGAGGAGAGCAGCGGTGGCGATGATGGCCCAGGACTTCTGGGAAATTGGCATGTTGGGGAAGCTGTTGTACATGAGATTACCGCTGACCACCACGTACAGGATGCAAGTCATCACTAGCTCTATGATTTGGGCTACATTCACGATATGGCCACCTAGAGACGGGAATCTGGGCGCGCAGCAAGCGTTGGCAATGTCCACATAAGAATCCCTCACACGGACGAGCTGTCCGTCTTCGTCCTCCTCGTACAGGCAGGCAATGAGGATTTTCCCCGTGTAGCAGCACACCACAGCGGCGAAAATAATGAGAAAGAGTCCGAGGTATCCTCCGTGCAGGATGGCGTAGGGCAGGCCCAGAACGAACATCCCCTACAAACACAGACAAATAAAGCATCGCTAATATTAGGCTGTGCGCCATATTAAGTTGTTAAATGAAAAGTATTAATTTAATCATTAATTATTTTTCTTATCATAGTATTTTTTATTCGTGTAACTAGATGATGTTTTAATGTGTGCTTTGAGGCTGCTCTGCCCGACCCTTCAGTGAATCTCACTCCCTTTTTCATGTTGTGGGTTTTCCACTTGGCTTTGAGCGCATCTGCCCGCTTCTGACGTCATCACGAGCTGGAGGAGACACACTCTGACGTCAGGGTGACTGCCGCGACCACAGCCCCGATAAAGCATAAAAAGGATTGCGTCTAGAGGGATTTTTGTCGCATAGCCTCCACACACACACGCGCGCACGCGTACACACAGGGTCTCTCGAGTAAATGCTCCACTTTAAAGTGGTGATTTTTCTCCCCACATGAAAAAAAAATAAAAAGAAAAAAATACTTTTTCGAAATGCAGCTTTTTGCACACACTGATCTCTGTAATTTGAAATTTCATATTTTTCAGCCGCGTCTTTATGGTTTTAGTCTAAAACGTCACTTGGACTTGATCATAAAACCAATTTTCCTGCATAACTACAGTGTTATTCTTACTTTTAACTTAGCTGGATTTAGATTTTAATATAAACAAAATTATAAAACATTTTTAAAATGCAGGTTTTGGTTTTCTTTTTATTCTAGAGTCTACACAAAAATTCCTCCATCCACTTATTTATTCCCACGCGGAGTATTGTGAGAGCATTTATCGGGGACGTGCATCAGCTACACAGCACATTACTCCAGACAAAGAATGTGCATGTCGAGAAAAGGAGGGGGGCCAGGGCATCAACTATCCCCCCCTTTATAGCGCATAAACGTCTAAAAAATCTCTGCACTGTTGTGATCAGAGATCATGAGAACGCACTTAAAAGGTTTAAAGAAAGTGGATATTTGCCAGACTTTAATTTAAAAACCAGCCACTTCACAAAGTTGCTTCAAAGGGAAAAGCCTGCTGATTTTTTTTCTTTGTGTATAATTATTTTGATGTGTTCGTAGATATTTATTTATCTCGAATTTCTCGGATGCTTCGGAAGCGGCTCAACCATTTGGAACCCAGAACAATCCGTGGAGGGGGTGCGTTTTTACCTGGATTGCGTTCGTGACGTTCCAGCCCGCCTCCCAAGCGGTGATTTTTGGTCTGACTTCGGTCAACTCGTTCGTCGGATCTCCGTCCTTTGAGGCAGAGTGCGGTGGACCGGTGCCGTCCCTCTGGTAGTGGCTGTCCCCATCCAGTGCGCCTCCATCTCCGCTCCCCTCTCCCCCCATTTCATCGGATGTTAAAATGTCCATCTGCATGCCTTGCCGGTGGTCGTAGTCCAGGTCATCGCAGGCGGCGAAACCCAGAGCCTCTTCGTCGGTGGCGGCCTGAAACCCCATCCTGGCGAACATCCCGCTCACCTTTGCCTGGGATTTGTTGGACACAGCCGTGGCTGCATTTGTCAGTTTATTGGAAAGCTTGCTTCTGATTAACGTCGCCATTTTTCGAACCTCTCCGGATTCCGAACTGTCTGCAGCTTAATTAGTGTTTGTCTCCTCCAGTCAGTAAAAAAAAATGAGGCTACTTTGGATTGCAGCTCTTGATTCTCTGCATTAGATAAAGCCACGAAGGAAAGCGCAAATGTTGGTTGAAGACACCGTCGGTTTTCAGTTGCTATCTCCACTTTTTAGTCACTGCTCGTCTGCAGCCTGTCGTTATCCCCAGGTTCATGTCACCTTCAGACGTCGCTGCTCCGTTTCTGCATCTTGGCACTGCGCTCTGATGCTCGACGCGTAGCGCACCTTCTCAGTCTCTGAGGCAGTTCAGCGGTGTGCGCAAAAGCTTTACGCACGACAAAAGGCGAGCCACAGGTTCTTGCAGGCCTGTAAGATCGCTTTCTTTTGGGTTATAAGGTGGCAGGCAGCGCTTCCAGGAGTTACTTCTCGTCTTTCAGGTGCCTTTACTGATGCCAATGCGGTACCGTGGAGCCCGGGGGGGAGGCAGGGAGGAGACACGTGTCCTCACCAGCCTGCCAATGCAAAGCACGTCTCCAGCCCTCCCAGTGCCCCACCAGGAGAAAACGGGAGAGATTTGCTGCATTTCTAGGGGAGGTGCTTGCAGTACCCCCACCACCCCCAACCCATAATCTATAATACCTCATCCCAACAACCAATGGCATTCCGGGGGCCTCAAACCTTGCATAACTTTACCCATATAAAAGGAAGCTGAAATTTGACGAAACCCCAAGCTCTCCGGACCAGATTTGTATGATGTAGGAATAAAAGGTGTAATTATTTCTTCTTTTATCAAATGTCATTTCTTTTTAAGAAGAAGAGGACGCGGAGCAGCGTAATAGTTAACTTAATTGTTTCTGGGATTACCTGGATCGGGGTTTCAAACATCGCTTTGGGGTTGATTAATTGATCAGGGGATGTGATCTCGCGCGTTTTGTCTTTGCTAAAAGGTGGTAAGACGTAGAATTTGAGCTTGTGTTTGAAACCCGCAGCTCATTTAGTGGCTCTATTGCAGGCTGAAGCCTTCATTCAGCATACTCATTCATTCACTCACATTCACTCATTCATGATTTTGCATCTGTGATGTTACAGTCTGACCCGTGGCGATGCTCCCTTTAAGAAAACTATATTTCGCTGCGAGATTTATTCATTAAGAAAATAAAATACGTAGTTTGAACATAAAAAACGTGACAGGGGATTAGTGATATGTCAGCCTGAATTAAACCCAGATGATTGGGTCTGATATTTTATTTGGGTGCCAACAAACTATCTTCTAAACATACCGTAAGTAGAATTAATAAATATCCTTATTTTAACTTTTGGCTGATCTGAGTTCGCCTCATCTTTACAAAAAATGCTTGAAATCCTTCGGCTTTTATTTGTTTTTGTAAATGTAGGTTAAGTGAGGCGGTAACAAAGGCTCAAATTGCTGTAAACGGTTTGTTGACATTGCCTTGTCACTAGCACTTTGTGCGATGTGCACACCATGCTCAGTGTTTCCTCGGGCTGCAGTATCAGAGTTCATCGCCGTAACACAAAGCCGGGGCCTTGCTCGGTACGAGAAAAAAGCAAAAAAGAAGCCTGAACTAACAGACAGCGTGCTGCATTGCTGTCTGTGTGAGTTCCATTGGGAGAGCATTTACTTGGACCTGAGAATAAATAATGCGGCCTATTAAAAGCTTTCACGTTGGGTTCTTCAATAGCTTGTAACCCGATAAGACCAGAAATGCATCTCCCTAGAAATACAGCTGACTCATCTCCAGTTGGCCATCAGCAAACAGCAACCACAAAATCAGACAATATCAAACTGTTTGTTCCCAGTATTTTTTAACACTCCATAACTATTAAGAGCCATTATATTAAACTATAATTAACCATTTTGCTTCAAATGAAACGCGTGATGTAAATCTTTTAGCAAAATAGCTAGAAAGATGTATTTTTCTTCTCTCTTTAGCAGAATTGAACGGTGTCAAGCCAAATCCACCCCGGAGCCAAACTGCATCACGACGATCGCGCTGACTGGCTCAGACTGGAGTGCAGGCCTGCGCTTTATCGGGCCTGTGCATCAGCATTAAAAGCTTAAATCGGTGCGTTTGAATCAGAAAATACGAGGCAAACGCGCCTTTGTGTGCCTTTTTTCCCTTTAAACTTCCAGCTGTGGGAACGAAAATGGCCGCTTTCCCTTGGCCTGAATGAAGGAGTTAATGACAGAGGCTGTTATCAACGGGCTGCAGCCCTCCTCTGATCTGCGCTCCGCACTGTCTGATGAAGTGTGCTGCGAGATGAAAAGAGCAGCCGTGACACCACCAGCCAGCAGGTTACAGCGGCTGCAGACCTCCTCACGACCTGCTGTACACATAATAATAATAATAATAATAATAATAATAATAATAATAATAATAATAATAATAATAATACATTTGTGGATATTTGGTCTGACTTTGCAGTAAAAGTTTGGTTTTATGGTCATGTGATGAGTCCCACACATGTATGGGGACGCAAAATCGTGCACAAGGATAACAAACAACTTTCAAACAAATAAGAGCCCTTTTTCTGTCATGTCACATTATTATTATTGTTATTATTATTATTATTATTATTGTTGTTGTTATTGTTGTTGTTATTATTGTTATTATTGTTATTATTATTAATAATAAAATGATAAACTGGCAGAATGAGCTAGTATTCGTTGTGTTTGTATCCGAGCACGCTGCTGTGATATCCTTGCAAGAAAGTGATTCCCCCCACCCCCCACCCCCCCAGTTTATCACCCATCCCGAGAGTCGTCAGAGGGTCAGGGTGCCACGTCCCAGGAGGATCCACATCTCTGTCGACACAGATATGGCCGATCAAAGCTCTTTGTCTAGTTTGCGCTGCTTTTGTATGTTGACTCACATGTTCGAGTCATCTACGTTGCCATTCGGCCTTTTTTGTGGTGGAAGAATCCAAAATTGCATCGTGATCTCAGTTTGTCCTCAGATTCAGTTTATTTCATTATTTCAGCCCACGCACCCCCACCGCATGCACAGCTTTCCCTCCCTCCCATCTCTCTCCTCAGTGTCTCAGCCCCCTCCCGGCCCTACATTTTTTTTCTTTAAAAATTTCGCATTACACACATGGGTGAGCTGGCACAAGACCCCCACCCACCCCGCCCCTCCCCATTTCTCGATTCATAAAATAATTTTCAATTGTAGGAAACATTTTCTCTCAGAAAGATCATTCCGAGAACAAGGCCGAACAAATAAATAACCGGATAAACCGGGGCGGCAGTTTGCTTTTGTTGGCCACCATAAACCAGAATATTGGATCAAAAGGAAAATTATACTTAGGCTAATGTTGGGCTTCTGACGTCTTTACGCCGGTGCAGTGTCAAAGATTAACAGTGGTTTTATGTTACCATGGCATCGCTGAATACAATTATAGTCAACTTTTGCTTTTGCAGCGTCTGCAGTTCAGCCATGAATGTTTTCAATGAAACAATAGAAAGATATGGCACTGTGCCACTATTTGTGTGTTTGTGTGTTTGGCGCACGAACCAAGCCGAGCCGACACGAGACAGTGATGCCAACAAAACGCGCACATGCGGCCGTTTTAATGTGGGGGTTTTTGGTCAAGATTTCTGGATCCTGTGCCATATTACCTTCCATTTAACCCACGACTGTCCGGCTGCTGCGCCTGCTCAGCGAGGCAGAAAATACCACCCCAACACTCCTCAATTAATAAGGGACGGTGAAATGGCACTCTTCGCTCTCTGGGGATTAGAGCAGGGAAATTAGCCCACATCAGGCTAATCAGAGGACCTCAGAGTCCATTAACATTTGCATCACAATCACAGGTAGCGCTCTGCCTGTGCTATCGACTGGATTGTGTGTTGTCTGCTGTGAATCGTTTGGAAAGCAGAGAGAAAAGAATATTTCTCTGTGCCACGTGAACCACGCATCACTTTCAGCCGAGTGTTTTTGTCTTTTTTATATATATTCCTGCAGGATTTGGGTTCAGGGAACTTTATTATAAGTTATACCTGAAATCTAAACTTTAGATTAGGCCAGAAAAAAGCGTGAGATTAACTTTATGGGTATTACCGCTTAAACCTCGCATTACAAAAAAACACTTAAGTCAAACTGACACCAGCAGTCAGCACAGCTGAGACAGGTGTCCCTCAAAGTGGGCTACCGGTGCCTTCTGTAGGAGGAGGTCCTCGTCAAAATGTGTTCATATGAATGCGTAATTTTGCCGTATCAGCCACGTCGTCTGTGCGTAATTTCCCTAGTTTAAACATTTTAATTACAAATCAAGCATTTAAAGCTTGTATAGATATGCAGAGTAGAGCTCACATTATCATATTTTTTCTGACCTCACTGTGCTGCAGCCGAGCCGTTAGACAACCACAGCCGCCGCCCACTTCCACGAAGAGTAATCCAGGTGGCCTGCAGTGGTAAACCACTAAGAGCCTTTTCATTACTCCTAATGCGCCTGTTTAATGGCTTATTATGGGCTCCCGTGAGACTTCCACATTGATGGGTTTGTATTAGTCCTGCTTGGTGGCTTCTGTCTGCACGACAACAATGACAAATAGCAAGAGGAATTCTTCTACTCTATCTATCTATCTATCTATCTATCTATCTATCTATCTATCTATCTATCTATCTATCTATCTATCTATCTATCTATCTATCTATCTATCT
>NW_005187497.1:1199530-1215539 GCF_000239375.1 Pundamilia nyererei
CTCTCTCCATCACCTTCTGACGTCCCCCTTGCTGGATCGGCTCGGGTTCACTCTCCTGCTGTGACACATTAACATTGTAATTGCCTTTTTTTGAGCACAATAAACGGAGCCAGTCCGCTGGGACCTGCACGGCCCGGGGCTGGCACAAAGCTATACCATCGATTTTTCACACACTGCCAGCATAAAAAAAAAAAAAAAAATCTCAGCCATCACCAGACACAGTTCTGACCTGGGCATGCGTGTTTTTCTCTCAGCTCAAATGATGTAGGGTATCTGGTGTATATCTGACACTTGAGATCATGTATTTTGCCCTCGGGTAAAATACATGAGTAGTCTATTAACAGAGCTAATTATTATTTTAAAATGCTCCATTAATCAGTTAAAAATGATTCTAGCCATTCATTTCCATTTTTGTCAGACATAATGTTTGTATGAAGGTGAATAGCACAGCAAGAACCATAAATATCTATTTCACCTAATCTCCAACCTCCAACACAGTTAGGACTCCTATTCGTGTGTGTTTGTTGTCTAACAGTGTGTGTGTGTGTGTGTGTGGTCTTGTCACCCAGAGTCAAGTCAATAAAGGAGCAGACCTCAGTGGCTGCTTAACGGATGTGTAACAGTTTTGTTCTCATTAAAGTTTTATGCCATGAAAGCAGCGACGTCTTGTCGCTCTCACAGGGATTCCCACGCTTGAATCAGGCTGCACTTTGACTGAGAGAGCTGAAAGGCTCACACGTGTTTCATACTGAAGCACAACACACTCCCTGAGCGAGAGCCTGATAAGCTCAGTGCATGTCAAGCTTTCTGTTCATCTTTTAAAGCACTTATAATGTACATGGCTTCATGTAGCCATCTTATAGAAAAACAGGGTATCTGATTTAAGAGTCTCACCTTCTGATGTCAGAGATGGGATCTGGTGGCTTGGAGGGATACAGCTGGTGTCCACTTGTCTTACTGGAGGAAAGATTCACTCACAATCAATAGTTATTCTAAATGATCATTTTTATCCCATGGTCTCTGTTTATATAAAAAAGTGGTCACTGAATGGTTTGATGAGTAAAAAATATGTGAAGCGTATCACCAGATCTCAACCCAGCTAAACACCTATTGATAAGCGTATTAGTCGTCTCAACCATCATCACCAAAAGACCAAATCAGGGAACATCTGTAGCAAGATTGGTGTTCACTTCTTCCTTTGATTTGTAGAAACGTGAATAATTATAGCTGTTCTGGTGGTTTACTAAGACACTTTATGTTGGCTTTTTATTGAAATCGTCACATTATTATATAAACATACATTAAATATGAACTATAGCATGGCTACCTTAGCATAAACACTATTTAAACGCAGTCTGAATGTCCAACCAACCCTCTAAACTTTGTTACTTAGTTATGTACTCAGTGAACTTTAGGTGTGAACCAATCTAAACAAATATTGGCATATAAAAATACAAATCATATCTGAGCAAGCTTTGGTCGTGTGCAGGTTCAACACTTTATATGGAGAAGAAAACAGAAATTCAATTAAATTTATTGGCTGGAAACAGTCTTTATTTTTTTATTAGAATTTGAAAACGTACCTTCTTCCATAAATGATTACTCGCTATAACAGAAATTCCTCCAAATAGCCAATACCTGAATGTTAAGGCATAGATTATAGTTGGTTATTGTGTGTGGTGACTGTGTCATCACCACAGTCCCACAAAGGCCTGTTTATACCCGATGCTACCTTCACCAACAGCAGCACACAGCAAAAGTGATGTCACTACTCCTGGTGCTAGCCAGGCTTTGATTTGGTTCAGCTTGTAACCTGGCTAAGGTGGCTTAGGTGGGGTTGCTGGGTAGAAGATGCAATTGTACAAAAAGTTTTCTTCCATTTTAATTATATATCAGAATCGGAATCGTGTTTATTGGCCAAGTATATGTGCAGACACATACAAGGAATTTGGTTCTTAGAAGGGAGATGGCGAGGGGAAAGAAACTGTTCCTATGTCGGTTGGTCCTGGTCTGCAGGCTTCTGTACCGTCTGCCAGAAGAACACAAGTTCAGATATTTCCAAATTATACAGAGGCAGATGCTGCAATGATGTGAAAAGAAGAGACTTTCTAAAGAAACTGCAAAAACCCCACACAAACAAACAAACAAACAACACAAACTCACACCAGCACTGATGTGGAAGTTCTAACTGAGTGGCGACAACTATCATGTCACAGGACATCTCCGAGTTTTCTCTTGAAAGCCTCATCTTTAAAAACTGTTAGCATCTCCCGCTGTATAATCGTCACTGAAATGGCGGGAAAGTGTAACACAGTCGTGCCAGCAGCTGTGAAGTCACTTGTGACAGCATAGAGTACACGCTACTTTTAAACCAGCTGTAAATTAACAGATAGTTTGCTCATAGGTTCCCTTATCAAGTATGCGCAGGAAGCTTTTGATAGTTTCTCTGATGTCAATATTTATGCTAAACTAAGCTAAGATATGCTAACTACAGATTCCTGTTTATCACACAGACAGCATCACCTGGTCACTTGTTTAACTGTGGGTACAGAGATCATAAGAGTACTTTTCAGATTTTGATTTCGTTATCAAAATATGTTACACACACAAAAAAGCACAAGTAAGGCTGTAGCTGACAAATCATTGTGACCGTCTAGTCAGACAAAGACTTTTTTTTTGTCAGCAGATAATATTTCCTTCCCAATAATGCTATTTTTGATTAACATTCTCTAAAGTCATGTATGTTATTTTAGTTAAACATTATCGCTAAAAAGTCGTTGGACCCAGATGGACTCAAAATGTTTATTCAAGGTGTACTTCAATCAGATTTTCACAACCCATATACCTTCTTCTGGTTCCATGACTAGATTTGACTTCCTGAGACATAGGTTTTCTTTCTCATTTTTGTACCCTACCTTCCACCTTTTTCAGTTTTCAAGCCTCTCATTAGTACCCAGGGCTTTGCCGAGCTCAAGAGCTGCTGCTAGGCCTTTCACTAAACCGTAGTCGCAGGCAAAAAGCTAACTTTACTCCATCTGCTATTCAAGAAACACTGTCCATCTAACAGAGGATGTGATCTCTTCTAGTAATTAATGTAACCATAGTTTATTCAGTACAGAAGCATCTTAAAATCAGCTAAGATTGTACAGAAGAAAAACATGAATTGTAGGTTTTGTATCCATAAGCAAAAAAAACGAACAAAAAAACCCCACTGGAATATTTTGTTATTTCTTTTGTCCTGAAGTTATTTGCATTTGCTAACCTTTATGTTTTAAAAAAAATATGCCAAGTGCTTCTTCTGATAGCGTAAATTGCTAAATTTCTTTTAACAAGAGACTGGATCAAAAGATTAGATGAAACAAATTCAGGTGAGTGATACAGGGAATCCCTTATTTTTAAATTAGCAGCGATGCTTTGTTTATTCTAATGCATCCCAGTGTTTTTATTAGCGTAACCCCTCCATTTCCTCTCCCATCCACTCTGAATGAGTCATTGAAATGCACATCTTGTTTGCAATTGACTACATTCACAACCTGCTGAAAGCTTTTTGTTCAGCCCCTGTGATGTCGGCAGGCCTTCAAACAGCTTTGATTTAATTGAAACTCGCCGAGCTCGTGGAGAGTGCTTGCAGTCTAATAGAGGCAACCGCTGGCCATGTTGCATACAGGTTTAGGAACAAAAACCATGTATGCTTTTGAAAATGGGTTTTTCCCCTCCGTGTCCTCCCCTCCCCCAGCAGTCGAACCGTGCAGCCACTCTGGGCTGTCATTAACTGCTATTGTCAGCAGCACAATCAAGTGCAGGAGCAAAAAAAAAAAAAATACTCCAGCACTTATCATGAGCTCAGCCACAGGAGTCATGCACATACAGGAACACACAAAAATGCACAACACACAGCAGGAGAATGGGTGTTACTATTGATTTCTGCGCTGATGTGCGAGACATCGCACAAATACTGAGGCCGGGCTACAAAAGGTGTTTTGTCTTTCGAGAGCTATGATTGTTCTGCGACACCAGGCCAATGACTGAGCTATGTTTAGACTTTAGGTCAGTAAAGCTGTGGACTGCTTCAATCTTCAGTCCGATCTCAGCCACTTTCACCTTCTTATAGAGATAAGTGGCAGCTTAAATATTTTTAAAAAACAATCACAAATTCAAGAAAGCTCCAAATAGCCCAGAGTTCAGACTGCTCTAAATTTAGTTTTCTACCCTTGGATCTGTATCATGTCAGTGAGAGCGGCCATGCTTAATATGGCCATCCGTGTATGGGAACACACTAGCCCCACCCCTCTGCTATTTAAACCTTCTGTTTGCAAAGGTCAGCCAATGAGGAGAAAGTTGGTTTAAGGTGGAGCTAAAGCATTTTGTTTCAAACAGGGGACGAATTTAAGGCCTGCAGAAGATGAATAAGGATTGTTGTGAAGTGTGAATTATGCTAAGCTACACAAGTAGAGTCTAGTGGGAATGAACATTTTTGATATGTTAAATATCTTCTAATTTCCATCTGATGCTAGCCTCAAAAAATTCAGCAACATTTGCAAAAAATTACCGTGCACAACTGTCTAATCTAACACTTGTTTAGTGTTTTTGTGGTATTTTCTGTCAGTAAGCAACTGAAATATATAAAACCAAAGGTTTGTTTATTCAAATATAATAATCCAGTATACAAGCTGTCTCAGAGTCCTAAAAACTGGCTTCAAATCAAAGTTCTCAAACTAAAAAAAATAGCTGTGATTGGGCAGGATTTAAGATGATTCAGATAATCTGCTCTTCGTGGCTCTTTGGGTGTCATCCGATCAGATTTTAAATGTGACAGTGACCAAAGCAGTCAAGGCAGTGCAAAAATAATGTAAAAAACATTGATTTATCGATTTAAACATCATTTAATGTAAGCAGCTGACTGAGAGTGCAATCAAAAGACTGTAAAAACAGTACCGATCCGCAAGTCACTCAAGTGTGTTTCTGTTATTCCCTCGAGTCCATCTTTCATTCACTTTCATCGACACACAGAGGTTAATCTCTCCAGTTGGTTTCTGCCTTACTTGTTCTATAGTGAGCTGCATCCCCGAGGGTGACTGCAGTAACACATCTCATACAAACCTGTCAATAAGCCCAACTTCTCCGACCCCGCTTCACGCTGACCCTCAGGCTCCCTCGTCCTGTGTCTCTACATTTCACCGCCGATTGCTTTTTGATCTCCCTCTTGTCCTTTTTGAGCAGAACATAAAGGAGCACATGCACGACTGCAGAGGGCAAATAGACACAGAACGTGGAGAACCATTCTAAGGTATTGAAAAGCCTATAATATGTGAAATTGTGTGCTTGTTCTGTGTCTATTTGCCCTCTGCAGTCGTGCATGTAATACTATCTTTTCTCTTTGGTTGGTTTACATTCCCAAATTCATTAACCTTTGTGTTTTGACAGCAACACAAATCAGGTCCTGTCAGCAGTCTCTCTCCCTGCCGTCTGACCACGGCTTCTTGTTTTCATGTGAAGTGGACATTTTGTTCATGTCTAACAAACACGATGTTACAATCCCAGGTTTTTGTTGTGTATGTTTTGCATCTGAACCCTTTAATGCCCAGTGTATCATATTTCAGATATTTGAGTTTTTAAGAGCGCTACATCATCAGTGTGATTTTTTCCCCCACCTGAAAAACATCAATAAATAGCACAATACATTTTAAAGCAACAAACTGTAAGCAAATGTAAGCAAATAGCCCATCCGGCTACACATCCATTCGCTTCTGCTTATCCTTTTCAGGGTCACGGGGGGCGCTGGAGCACTAAATTTTCAAAGAAATTGAATTTTATGGTGATTATTTAATGGTTTAGGCTTTAAAGGGTTAATCCCAAATTTGTTGACGTTGTGTGTCTTTGTATATCTAGTTTCTCCAGCATTCTGGATAATCCCGTCTCTGTTGTCATTTTTAAGGTTAGCCTTCATGTGAAGGCTAACTAGACTAGATTGGAGCCAAACTAGACTTCCTTTTGGTCCGTGAAGACATTTCAGCTCTCATACCAAAGGCTTCTCTGTCCTATTCATTTATATAGCACCGATTTACAACAGGGGGCAGCACGGTGGCATGGTGGTTAGCACTGTTGCCGCACAGCAAGAAGGCCCTGAGTTCATCATTCTGGGGTCTTTCTGTGTGGAGTTTGTGTGTTCTCCCCGTGTTTGCGTGGATTCCATCCGGGTACTCTGGCTTCCTCCCACCGTCCAAAGACATGCAGTTTGTGGGAATAGGTTAATTGATTAATCCAAATTGCCCATTGGTGTGAGTGTGAGCGCGAATGGTTGTCTGTCCCTGTGTGTTAGCCCTGCAACAGACTGGCGACTTGTCCAGGGTGTACCCCACCTCTCACCCTATGATAGCTGGGATAGGCTCCAGCGCCCCCTGCGGCCTTGAAAAGGACAAGGGGAAGCGAATGGATGGATTTACAACAGGAGTCACCTTAAGGTGCTTTACATTGAAAGATACCCCAAAAATCACAGGCCCCTCTATGAAGCACTAGGCAACAGCGGGAAGGAAAAACTCCCTTTTAACAGGAAGAAACGACCAGCAGAACCAGGCTTGGGGAGGGGCGACCATCTGCTGTGAGAAGGTGAGAGGAAGGAGACAGGACAAACGACACCGTCTGGAAGAGAGCCAGAGATTATTAATAACTAATTATTATTAAACACATGGTGAGTGAAAAGAGGTGATTGAAGAAGAAACACTCAATGGATTATGGGAAGGCCCCGAGCGGCCAACGTAACTAAGAGAGGATACAGGGTCACCTGATCCAGCCCCAACTATTTAAAAAAAAAGTTTTTAAAGTTTTTTAAAGTTTTAAGTTTAATCTTAAAAGAAGCGAATGTGTTTGTTCCCCCAATCCAAACCCTTGAGCTGGTTCCACAGAAGAGGGGCCCGAAAGCTGAAGGCTCAGCCTTCCATTCTACTTTTAAACACTCTAAGAACCACAGATAAACCAGTC
The DNA here is from genome assembly GCF_000239375.1 of Pundamilia nyererei. Classification (NCBI taxonomy): domain Eukaryota; kingdom Metazoa; phylum Chordata; class Actinopteri; order Cichliformes; family Cichlidae; genus Pundamilia; species Pundamilia nyererei. The sequence continues at coordinate 1,206,509 of NW_005187497.1, forward strand.
TGAGAGTGAAGTGCTCTACTGGGATGATACTATGAGGCCTTTAAGATAAGATGGGGTCTGATTACTCAGGATTTTCTATGTGAGGAGTCCATTTAAGTCCAGCCTAGAAGTAATAAATGCATGAACTAGTTTTTCACCATCACTCTGAAATAGGATGCTTCTAATTTTAGGGATATTGCGTAAATGAATGAAGGCAGTCCTACATATTTGTTCATGGTCTCACTGAAAGACATGCCCTAGACTCCAAGATGCTACTGGAGGCAAAGGTAATACCATCCAGATTAAGCATGTAGTCAAAGATTTTTAAGATAGAGTAAAATAACCTCAATTTTATTTCTAACCAGGAAATTAGAGATTCTAAAAACCGATGTTCGAGGTACTGCAAAGTTATTGACCTACATGATTACAGAGTGACATGAGCCCAGGTTACCTCAGCATGTGACCCAAGAGGAAAATGTCACTGGGTTTAAATATCAGATTTTAGAAGAAGCCTCTTCAATGAGATGTGAAATATCTTCAAGAAGTCCAGTTGTCTTCATTTCCATGACAGACACTGTTCATGTGGCAGTGTTAGGTTTTTACTTTCAAGGGTAATGTTCTCATGTGTTTTGTTGTGTTCTTACTTCCTGCTTTGCTTCTTTTCCCCTCATTTGTGGCTTTTTGTCTCTCCCTTGTTAGTTTCATCAGCCAGTGTGAGCATTATCCAATTGTGCTCCAATTGTACTCCAAACCCTAATCCCGTGGTTCCTCACATTTCCGGTGCTTAAATATTTGGATTCTTGTTTTGTTTTAGTGACATGATCGTTTTCTTTCTTGGTTATTTTGCTTGTTGTGCATTGTCCTGACTCTATGTCTTGCCGTTTTTGGTCCCTATCCCACTTCCGTGACACACTTCAGGCGGCCAAAATAGCTACTAAAAAAGTAGCAGACATTATCTGAGGTAACCACATATTCAGTCACAGGACTGGAAAGTTGAATCCATTTGCATAACCACAAGGACCTGATGCTCCCACATTATTTAATCCTGTGTTTTACATTCCTATAAAAACAAGATCTGGCCATTTATGCAGCAACAGAATTCAGACTATCAGCATGCACCTCTCCCTAATTCAATCTTGAATGTGGCATATCACGGTTCCACCGTTTTTCACCCTCAGGTGGACGTGATACTATCTCGATCGTGCGCTTCTGTTTAGTTGAGATAAACAGCAAACAATATTAAACAGCTCCATATCTGCTCCTTACCCGTTCCCTCTTCTCACACGATCCAGATATGACTCTCACTGCTGACTTATTGCATTTCAATCTCACCACTCTCTGTATTGTCCTCTAATGCCCCCTCACCCCCACCTTCTGAATGTATTAGTCTCAACACCACCACCATTAGTGTAGTTGAGCCAGGACCACTTATAGTCAAAAGAAGATTGCCATTTGTGTCTGCACTTAGATGTTAGATGTTATGGCTTTGCTGGGAGACCTGCATGCCTTTCTGTGTACATATGTAGACTGGATGCAGAAGAGAAACGGACATCAATATCAACAGAAATGGCCCCGTTTAAGAGAGAAACAGTGGAGAAGGAGGAACTATGTGAAGGTGGGTTGCAAAGAGGCTTGCAAATATGAAACAACTGTGAGCAGGTTTAAGCAGCTTATGTAATGTAGTCAGTCCTTTATGACATTTACTCACTTTATATACAAAAGGGTGTTAGCTCAGCCATCAGCTAAAGTGGACTAGACCTGAAATCAGCTGATCTGCCAGGATTGTGGTTGAACTTCACTTCATGGCCTGGATGGATTAGCACTATGCTCAATGGTTGTGTGTTCAGCCTGTTTCCAGATCTTCTGTAGCGGCTTTAACACCTTGGTCTGGTAAGTGAAATATATAAATAGTAGTGCTGTCTGCGTTAAAATGTTGTTAAAATGACGTTAACGCCATAACCGCATTAACGCGGCAAATCTCCGTTAGCAAGTTAGGGCGGATCGCCCCATGCGTGGGGCTTGATGGCGCTAACACATTAACGAGCTAACCGTGCTAACGCGTTGATGGGGTGCAGCCCAACACACAGGGCAATCCGTGATTGAAGCAATCTGTGCTGAGTTTATCCTTTATTATATTTATGCGTAAAGCACAGAAAACTCAGTTAATAGAATTGTTAAAAGGTCGAACAGGCTGATTGGTGAGTCACAGCTAGGGACTCTGAACTGGACACGGTGTACCCTGCCTCTCACCTATGGCACCTGGGACAAACTTCAGTCCTTCAGTTCTGCACAATTTGTTTATTATAAAATGCTCCCAGATAAACTACAGTATCATTTGTGTCTCTTTTTCTCTAAAACACACAAAAGTTACAGTATAATTATTTCTTCGTGTCGTGTAAAAATAACTTGTCACTTCCTCGTGTGCATACCTTTAAGAATTTAAAGGTACATATAATTCAATACATTCAAATTCCATTTAATTAGAGGAGTCACAGACTGCATCACAAGGTGCTACCTTTGAAGTAAATGTATCAAGATATAGGGTCAATATTCTCCCACGTCTTGTCCTCAATAGTAATAAAAGTATTATAATTACTTGTAACATTGGAGCATTATAAGTGAATCTTTGACTCAAAATGTCTAATGCTCTCTGGTTATATGAAAGTTCAAATCATCACTTAGAGTCAGTATTTTTATAAATCTTTCAAATTTAGCTGATGTTTTTGGACCAAATTGTTTGGTGGTTCATTTGGAAATTGGGTTTCTTATTAGCCACTAACACAATAATAATTGTTTAAAGCTCTGAAATTGTTGAGTATGTTTGACTGTGTCTGTCTCTTTGTTATTGGTCGTCATTAACAGTTCTGCCTTCTCTTTGTTTCCTTCATATCTCCTGCTTTCCTCTCTACAAGCCTTTCGTTTTCCTCGTTCATTGTCTTATTATTTAATCTTTATCCTCCCTTATCCCTCACTTGCCCTTGCTCCTGTCCCTCTCCTCCCTTCGTGCAAGCGCTCTCTTTCTCTTTCTTTGTTGTGATCATACCTCCATCCAGGCACCTGACTGCAGATAATCACCCAAGAAGAAGAAAGAGAAAAGCTCAGTTTTTATCTGCAGCCACAGCTGCAATTCATTGTAGAATTGTGAATGACAGAGATTAATAGCACCCCCTCACTCTCTCCATCTCTCCCTTTTTTCCCCTCCTTTCCTCCACTTTCAGTCAGTGCTTTCTCCTACAGCTGGTGCTTTCTGAAGGGTGAAAAGACCCAGCTTCATTTGAATGCCCCATTTTGAATTTGCTGCACAGCAGCTGTAAATTATGGGCTTTTGTAGGAGGAGATGATGATCATGTCACACATGAAGTTGCACATTATGAAAGTAGAAATATCCCCTCCTCGTTTTTTACATATAGGAACACATTTCATAACATTTTAACTTCTATTAACTATTTAGTTTAAATAAGTTTGTTTACAGGGAAATTAAAGTGACTTATCATCAAAGCCAGTTTAAATGATGGAGGGAGAAGGGAGGTGCTATTAAAAGACTCGTTTGCTCTTGCAATTAGAAAAAGGACAATTTTGACCCAAGGCAGCATAGCCCAGTGTGATTTAAATGGCAGAGGGGAGGAGTGGTTTGCAGAGCTCTGTGTAAATGGCACACTGGCAGGTTGAACAAAAACACTTTGCTGTGGCCGAGACAAGAGGGGAGACGGAACAGATCCGGGCTACAACCTGCACTGACTCCCTGTCCTTTTCTATAAACGTCATACTGGAGCTTCATCTTTTTGATTTTTCCTCTTCTAAACCCTAAAAACAATGCAAATTTCTTTAAAAACGTATTTATTTTTTGCCAAAGCTTGGTATACGAAAATCGCAGCACCCTGATGAAAATCTGCCATCAGTGTGTTACGTTGTACCTCAATCTTTTCCTTTTAGGAAAATTTAAATAAATTCATTTTATTCTCCTGTCCTAAGTGTACATGCTTAATAAAGACCCTCTTTACTCAAAAATGAAACTAATAATTAATCAGTGTTGTTGCTCCTCACCGAGACCATTTGAATGATGGCTTCTTCCTGTTTAAATGGAGTTCCTTCTCCAAATCCGCCATCAATTGATTGCTTTTAACCTTAGTGTGTTTCTAAATGTTTGATTCTACAAAACTGGACTGCATAAAATCCTTGTTTTCAGATAACTTTCTCTGGTTGAAAGTGGATAAAGCTGAAGTCCTTATTTGTGTCCCAGCCCGCTTCAAATCTGGGGTTGCACTCTTCTATATCAAAACAACTTTTAGAAACCTGGGAGAGAAACTTCACGGGGGAACTGTTACTCTGTTTTGCATATCAAAGAACTGCTTCTGTTCTGTTTTCATCAGTTGAGAAAAATCAGTAAAATCTCATCTGGACATTTTTGTTCAGGCTTTTATCTCATCTCACCTGGGCTGTTGTAACTCAGTCTTCGCCTGGCTCAGTAATCCCGCCCTACATCATCTACAACGTTTACAAAATGCTGCTGCAAATATTTCCTGCCTCACATCTCTGTTGATCTCACTGAACCAGCTTCCCACTAAATAGAAAATTCAATTTAAAGTTTTCAGATTACAGTCTGCATGGTGAATCACATGCCTACATCAGTGAACTTTTGCTGCATTATGCCATCAGCAGGAATCTTAGATGTTCAGATCCCAAAATCCAAAACATATTCGCTCTCTGGCCTTCAGTGTGAAATCTCAGTGGAAGACTCACCTTTTCAAACTCAGATTCATGTAGCATTTTATTTTGTTTCTGTCTTATTTCACCTGTATTTTGCTGTCCTGGTGTCATTTAAATCTCAGTCTTATGTCTGTAAAGCTCCTTGTGATTTGGATACTGAAAGGATACAAACAGATATTTACTTATGAAATAAACCAGATAAAAGTTATATTCAAGAAGCAAAAAATTGTAAGATTTTAGTCTTAAAATGTAGGTGCTGATTATTCTCTCTGTGTGTAGGCTAATTATTTATTCAACTAATAATTGAATAATGGTCTGTGTAGCATATGCCCCGCAGTTTTTTGCTTTTCTCCTCAAAGTACGTTAAATGTGTCAGTCCTCATCCAACAACACAGAGCCTCTCATTGTGTTCAGATTACAGTGCTGTCGCTCCTGTCTGCAGTCAGAGGGGGGGGGGAAAACAGCAGATGACTCACTGATGTGAAATGATTACACAACTGTTGTGTGATTTTCTTCTGCTCCTGACTAAATGTGTAACATCTGATGGTTGAATTCGTGCTCATGGGAATCAGTTTGCCCTCCATATTGCACCTGCATCACTCAACAAGAGAGCGGAAGGAGGTGTGAATGAGGTCTGTTTGCAGCGTGCACACAGTCTAAAGCTGCCAGTTATTCTCTTCTCACTCAGTCACAGAAACTGAGTCAGTGTGGCAGATTTATTTCACAGGTTTGGTTTCATAAATGAGAAAAAAAAACAGTTGCTGCCCAATTTTAAGAGACAAAGCTAACTGAGATTTTTCCTTGACAGAAAGTTGCAAAAATATAACTCGGCCTCATAAATTGATTTGATGACATTGATTTTAGGAAATGAAGTCATACACAAGACATCACATGCATTAATGGTCAGATGGTGGTTCAGCCTGATATCTTGAAGCAATCTGTGCTGAGTTTATCCTTTTTCTGTGTCGTGGTTTGGATATTTATGTGTAAAGCACAGAGAAATCAGTTAATAGAATTGTTAAAAGGTCGAACAGGCTGATTGGTGAGTCACAGCTGAATCCAGTTACAGAGGCTTGCTGTAAGTAACCTGAACCTGAACTAATAAAGGCAGCATGTCTTTGAAACCATGTCAGACAAATACGCACAAAAAAATTCCCTTGCAGCCTTCAATTTTTTGAATTTTTTTGAATCTCACTCTCCAATATTTCCAGAATTCTGAACTTTTCTTTTTTCCCCCACAAAGGAATCACGTACCATGAAAAACCCCAAACCAAAATGCTTTTTTAAGATTAATAAATAACTTCCATGTCTGGTTAAGTATAATTTATCTCAGTTACACTGCCGTGCTGCTCTTTGCATCATCTGAGATCTGTTCTGTTCTCAAACACTCTGAGATTATTTCCGCCCCATGAAGTGGCGTGGCTCTCCACTCCACTGTGTGAAGAGGTGTCTGGGGACGTGGACACGGGTCGCAGGCAGCACCACATCAGGGCATCGAGCTCCAACCGAGTGGGAATTCATGTTGATTTTCATGCTTGGCTAAGCCTGTTTTGCCAGCTGCCATTTATGTTCAGACATTCATTCTGTATGAGTGACAGTGTGTGTGTGCGTTCATGTGTGTGTGTGTGTGTGTCCTATTTTGGCCAGTATAATGTAGCATCCAGATTAAAATAGAAACAGTGTCATCATCACAGCAGAGCGTTATCATCAGACCGTCTCTGAAAACAAATTAAAACTCGTTTTCTCAAATAAAGCTGCAACCGTACAAACACGGCCTCTGCAGCATCTTCTTATTCCTATTGCTTCAAAAGAAGAGCTGAGAGCTTTTTCTTTCCTCCCCGACATAATTCAGCCTGGCGTCTAATTCATATTATTACTGAAATTGCCTCAAATTTGTTGCCATGGTTATTTTTCTCTCCTCTCTCTTTTAAGCTTTGTGCCTCCTCGGTGGCCAATGATTGGAGCCGACAGCAGCTAGAAGGAGTGTGTGTGTGTGTGTGTGTGTGTGTGAGAGTGTGTTTGTGTGTGTGTGTGTGTGTGTGTGTGTGTGTGTGTGTCTGAGTGTGTCAATAGGACGGCAGATAGGCTGCAAGGCAGTGACCTGGTAATAGTGAATGTATCCACAGGCCATATTCCAAGATAGTTGCCATGGTCACAATAATTGGGAAGCAGAGCAATGAGAGAGAGGAGGACCGTGTGTGTGTGTGTGTGTGTGTGTGTGTGTGTGTGTGTGTGTGTGTGTGTGTGTGTGTGTGTGTGATGTTTTCGTTATGTCTTCAGACAGAGGGAAAGACAAAGAAAAAAAAAGAGAGTGACAACAATTGACTTTAAGAAAAAGAGGCTTGAGGCAACACTGCAGACTAGCAGCAAGACATGGTACTACATTAGCTGCTGATGAGTGCTGATAAAGACACACTGTACAGTTATACAATACAATATTATTGTATTGTAATTCAGTAGAAGTCCACCGGTTATAGCCTAAATCTGCCCTGACAGCCAGAAAGATGACAAACTTCAAAAAGATTTAAAAATGTGCTGTTGGTTTTCAAGTCCTGTCTATGTTGATATTAGAACTGATTAAAGTTCAAATCCCAAAAGGATTAGAAACCTGTGAATCTTGTATCTATTAATAATTATTGTTTGTTGCCTCAAAATAAGCAGGAACGAGCCAGAAAATTCACATTTAGGCCAAGAACTGGAAAGTTTAAATATTAATTTGGCCTCATGGTGATGATGTCATGTAAATGCATCAAATAGACCACGCCCTTCACCCAATGAGTCTGACTCTAAATTTAACGCATATATCCAGCTCGATGTACGGATGCTTGTTTCTTAATCCCCGTAAGTCAAAACTTTAGGTTAATTTTTTTAAAATTTGACACAAAATGCTGAAAAAATGACACAAAATTAGCAATTGTGACAATTTTTTTTCACTACTAAGCACAGCATGGTGGCGTGGTGGTTAGCACTGTTGCCTCACAGCAAGAAGGTCCTGGATTAAAATCCAGCATCTGGCCAGGCTGTGTGTTTCTTTTACATGTTCTTCCTTTGTCTGCGTGGGTCTCTCTGTGTTAGTCCTTGGCAACAGACTGGTGACCTGTCCGGGTGTACTCTGACTCCAACACTATGGCAGCTGGGATAGGCTCTAGTTCTTCTGCCACTGTGAATCAGAGAAATGAAGAAAAATGGACAGCTGGAGTTATTAAGCTAAAATTTAAATATGGAAATAGCAAAAAAATTGTTTTCAGTCTCACAATGGTTACGTCAGTTTTTAAAACTGTGTATGATAAGATTATTAAAAGATTACATGTTTTAATACTGCTCACTGGGATACAGTGTTCTCACATTTATGTGGTGCTTTTCTAATCTCATCACAATCACCTTTGACAAGTCACATTTTAATAGCATTTAAAAAACACTTTATTAAATACATTTCAAGCACTTTATCTACCTTAAATCCTCAGCCAATTTGAAATTGCCAGTTAGCCTAACAGAAACTGGAGGACCTGGAAAGAACACGCCAACTCCATGCAGAAACACTCCACCCTTGTACCACCTGAAAACCAAAAGTCTCCCAGGACCTCCTTGCTGATGCTCCCACAGAGCTGTGGAGTAGAGACTGATGCTGCCACAATGTGTATAAGCTGAACATTAATACACATATGTCTTGAGCTGCCTGACTCTGAAGCTAAAATATCTTTGAAACGGTGGCTGATTTTTTTGTTGTTGTCTAAGTTTCTTCCAGTGTGTGTGAAACATCGCACTACAATGTGGTCCTGAGGATGCCTGCTGCTACAGGAGCTGCCACAAACAGCTTTGTTGACAGGTGTTTATATGTCTGTCTGTCTGATTTGGTTAACCCAGTAGTGCAAGTTAAAACCTTTGGATTGTGGATGACACCAACATGAAGGTTGAAACCAAAGAGGGGTGGAGTCTGACCCATGAGTAGAGAGTATAGAGCCCAGACGTTACACCCACTCTCGGGCCCTGTATTCTTTATTGGTGTCTGTATCTGGTGTATAAACATCATATTTTTAAATATGTGTGCTCCAAGTCCTCATTGGTGTTTTGGCCTCTCGCTACTTTTGCGTTAGCTTGAGATTGTGTAAAAACTGAAATCCTCCAGCTGTGTTTTCTGGCTGTGCCTCTCAGCATTGTGCGTAACCCTCTCTGTGTGGCTGTTATCAGGCCTGCCACAGTCAGTCTGCAGCTGAATGAAGAGCTCTGTCCCGTCTCTCTGTCATAACAGAACAGCACAACATCATCCTCTCACACACTGTCATCACAGGGGTGTTCCCCACCCTGACTCATGCACACACACACACACACACACACACACACACAC
>NW_005187497.1:1216255-1239085 GCF_000239375.1 Pundamilia nyererei
GGGGGTGGAGGGTGTGGTGGTCATGAGTCATGAGTCATGTTGAGGAGGAGAAGCACAGCCCCCCTCCTCTCTCGTGGGGTTTTGGAAATGAGGAACGATGCACCAACATCATGCTTCAGGGTGAAAGCTCTCTATTGTTACTGTGCTGTACCGATAAGGTGTGTGTGTGTGTGTGTGTGTGTGCCAGCCTATGCAAAGACATGCAGAAGCCCTCCTTTTATTCTTTGAAGTGTGAATGCATGAGCTCATGTATACATTCAGTACGATTTGCTCAGATTGAGAAGTGCTGCCAGTCTGAAGTGTCACTGTGTGTCTCCCTGTGTGGTGTGTGTGTGTGTGTGTGGTGTGTACATGTTTAGACATCTTTGTGAGGACAGAAAATTGGCATGCTACTTTACCAGACCAGCAGTCACTTATAGGGACAAAATGCCCGTCCCCACAAGTTTGAAGGCATTTTTGAGGCTAAAAATGTGGTTTTAGTGTCAGGGCTACAGTTTGGTTATGGCCAGGTTTATTTTTCATTTTTGATGGTAAGGAATATGGTAAGCAGCGAGGGAAAGCATTATGTCAATGAGATGTCCTCACCAAGATATGAAAATGAGTGTGTGTGTGTGTGCGCGCGCGCGAGAGAGAGAGAGAGAGAGAGACCCAGGGGATGGAGTGTCTGTCCCTGTGTGAGCTGTACTTCCAGCAGTGTGTGTACATGTGTTTGTGTGTGTGTCCATTGGAGGCAGTGAAAGGTTATCAGATGTGTAAAAATGGCCTTTCATTTATGCAGTTTTACTGTAGTTTGGATGTTTTTATTTGTGTAAAGCTACTTTGATTCCAGTGTTTTTAACACAAGGTGCCTTTGCTGACAACTGCAAAGGGGATTTGTGTCTCTGACTGAAACCAAACCAACAACCTTTGGTTGACTGTTTTTACCAGCTACACTCGCTTTCATTATGTGCTTTGTGTGATGCGGTTTGTTAGTCTTCTTATGACTGGTAAATATTAAAAATTCTCTATTTAATTTTTTATAATTTACATACTGGAGGATTTTTAAGTGTTTTACAAGCAGCATGCCAAACTTCAAACACACACACTTTTGGGTCAAAACTCAACTTTTTCAATGAACTCGTGTTGTTTATGTACCAAATATACAGTAATTTGATGTTACATGTGTTATATTGTGTGCTCACGTCTGTTAGGCATAACGATGACCGATGACAGACTATGACCTGCTGCTTGGTGTATTGTTTTTCTTTATTCATGTTCCATTTAAAATGCTGTTTTATTGTAACCCCAGTAACGGCCACAAACTGAAACACACTGATCTGTAAATTAAGCTGTTTTATAAACTGTAACTTTTTATAAACTTTTATAAACCCCTTTTTATGTTTTGGCCATTTTAACACAGATGAGCTGTAATGTGAAAACAGATATATGAGGCATTAACCTCTATTCAAAAAAAAATTGTCTGTTCAACACACTTTTTTTAGACCTGGGACTTCAATCAATTCATCCCAGTGTACTCTTGTCCTTTCTACGGCTCAACATGGTAGAATGGGTTGGAGTGGGTCCATCCCCGGCTCCTCTAATCTGCACATCAAAGATACTTAACACTCAACTCTGAGTTCGTGCATCCATCTGAGTGGGAATGTGTGAATGTTAAGCTAAAAGCACTTAGACATCGTGAAAAAAAGCGCTTATGTGAATGTGTGTGTGAGTGGGTGAATGAGGGTTGTAGTAAGAAAGCACTTTGAGTGCTCTGAGTAGAAAAGCGCTATGTGAGTACCAGTCTGTTTATCTTTATTTAACACACACGCTGGGGAGCCCGGAGTGATGTGCTGACTCTTCTCCAAACTATTTTACTTGCTTTGGAGTCTTCTGGATAATTTTAACTGGACATGTTGATGGTGTTGAGGGATTTGCAAAGACTGAAATTGTCCAGTCTTGGTCTAGAAAAAAACACCTCCTTCAAAAAATTCATAGATCTGGGATTGACTTCAAAAGATGAGCTCCAGGTTAAACAAACAGCTAATGGAGGTAATTATGGCATCTATGAATCACAGGCTATATGAGCGATAAACATTCAGCTGATGTAAATAATTCAACTCTATTTGTTTTATTTTTCCTTTTCCTTTTCCTTTCATTATAGCATGTAATTAGTTTCCCCATGCAACATTTGCCATTTACCTCACAACGTTTCCTTGCTTTCACATATAGTTGCAAAGTGGGAGGGAAGATTTATTGTGCCCCTGTTTCTGCTAATAAAACTCCCATTTATTTTCTTTGTGGGCCATGTTCTGTGACTTAAAGCTGGAAGACTTTTATGTCCCAAATCGGCTTGAAACTCTGAATCTGACTCATCAGTACAAAGGCTCAACAACTGCAACATGGCACATTGCAGGCTTATGTATTTACTTAGTTTTGGGTCTGTGCTTTTGCATTACTTATGGTGCAAAGATGAAAACATCTGACCCCACTCAGAGTTGTTATATAGGGGAAATCTATGCATCAAGTCTAAAAATGTTTTTAGTGCCAGGGTGGAAATACGTGCTTCAATGCTATAAAGTTGGACAGTCTATGGGGATTTACTCCCTTTTGGAGCCAGCCTCAAGAGGCCACTAGAGGAACTGCAGTTTTCAGAGGTTTCTCCTGCAAACCACATTTTTCTTCTCTATCTGAACAGAGATCTTGGAAAAGCTTCCTTTGTTCAATTAAATGTATAACTTGTTATGTGAATGTAATTTGAAAATCATAATCTTGGCCTATTTTCTAACCTTTTGCTATTTTGTAGTGCCTCACCTGTTATTCTATTAATATTGTGGGTTTTTTATTTTAAATTTTTTAAAACTTGAATATATTCCCACAGAAGAACACATTTCAAACAGAATGAACTCACATTCCTGTCTGCCTGAATAAATCAGTCAGCATTATCTTCACCGGAGGCAGCCTCCTTTAAGCATATTTGCACTGATGAATATTGAAAGATAAAAATGGGCTTTTCCATGTAATCATTTCATCTTTAATTATGTGTTTTATTAATGGCACTTTTTATATGGAAATGCGATTATATTACCACTGCACACATAGTGCAGGTTTATTTAAAACCACTCTTCTTTTAATTTGGCACATTTCCTTCAAAAAATAAGGGCCAAAGTGTCCATTTGAATATCTTTGATGTTCCTTTCAGTGCGTCTTCCTGATGCAGATTCACAATCAGCCTTCCGCCTGTCTGTCGGCTGTCTGCAGGAGTGATAGCACTCTCTTCATTACGCGCTTCATTAATTTAAATGCTAATTGATTCTGCGAGGGCCTTTCAGACTGAGGGCCAAGCCCTGTCTTCTCACATTGATTGTGCATGTGTGTGTGTGTGTGTGTGTGTGTGTGTGTGTGTGTGTGTGCACCTGCTGGATCCTGGAGTGACACATCCTGACAGAAAAGCCTCTCCTGCCTGTCTGTCTACCTCAAGTGTGGCACTGATATTGTTCGAGTGCTGCAAACCTGAGAAACGTAGTAGGGGGGAAAAAGCCCACCAAGAACCTGATGAGAGTTTAAAGGCCTCAGAGGTGGAAAGAAAAGCTGAGAAAATGTGAATAAAGGCAGTTGGCATACTGCATGTAACAACTAGATGGATGAAACACAGGATGCAGGGGCAGTTAAATGATCCATGCTCTGTTGCTAGGAAACATCGGGGCTGGATGGTGGAGATAAACGCTTGGATCCATCCCTGGCAGCGAGCGGAGGGGTGGGATAGAGTCGGGGGAGGCAGAGGGTAAGAAAGAGAGAGTGGAGGGTGTGAGTCGTGTGATAGAGACAGAGGCATTTTTGTTCACGGCAGATAAGCTTCCCTGTTCTCCCTCCATTACCCCCCTTTATTACCTCTCTTGTTTTCTTGTCTTCTTGTTTGTTAATCAGTAAAAACTCATCCCCTCCACTCAGACACCTAGAAACCTAATCGTCTGTGCCAGATACAGTTTTCCTCCCCAAAAAACATATTGTATCTACTCCATCTTCCTTATTAAAAAAACTCAGAATCTTTAAATCAGCAAATTCATTGTTTCAAATATTTAATTTAGTCTCCATTACTCAGCATTTATTTCCCATAGAGTTTTAGTGCAATAATGTAGCAGCACCTCTCGAGGGAGCCTTCAGGTGCTCACTGCAGAGCCAAATACCCGACCTGGTCCAGCTGCACCTAACTTGTACAATGCACTTACCCAGCAGTTTGGCAAATCCTGTTTAGAACCCTTGTTTTAGGCATTTGATCTGAGTGGCATAAGCCCCAATGAAGAAAAATGTTTTAAAAAATATGTATTTCAAAGCTTTTTTGAAAAAAAGCTACACAGCACAAGTCAACAAACTGGACTCTGCACACGTCATATTGGACATCAAAGCTCAAACATCCAACTGAAGTAACTGCTGTATCAGGTCTAAACTACTGGACTTAATGAAGGCAATCTTGACTTTAAAACCTTCATCTGAGTGCCTTGTTGCACATGCTGGATTTTTCAGAGCTGTAAAATGAAGTGAAGTCTGATTATTGTGGTTCTGGTTTTACCAAAATAAAATTTGTTCAGTCATTTTTTGAAAAAAAGCTCTGCTGTTGAAGGCTAAACATGCTGCCATGCAAATATATGACACATAGGAGAAATACTGGCTTCAATATAATAATAATATTTGCTTTTCTCTTTGGGAGGCATTTGAGTAACATCTGTTCTTTGCTTTTGTTTGTTTAAATATAGAAATGATTAAAAGGCCTTAATTTGAGCTCCAGAAATCTTTCAGCTGCGTTTTTTAAATGTGTAATTTGTCACATAAAACGTCCTCCTCAATTCAATAAAGCCCCCGCATTACCGAAGGCAACACAGTGGTGTTTAAGGCCCTGACTCACAGCGAGCAATACTTGACTCTAACTCAGCCGGTTTAAACCTGTAATCAGGACCGTGAGGTTTTCTTCTGGCTCAAACTCTCCGCTCGCTCATCCTGTTCCAATCAGGACGAGCTGCAGTCCCGTAAACCTGTTAATTTTAGAGCAATGCTGTTTCCTGCTTCACTTGAACTCATCATTAGCAGGAATTTGAAAAAAACTTTTACTTTTTTGTGCAAATTGTCAGTTGTCATTGGTGGTGGCTCCTCTACAGCCAGTGCCAGGAGGGAAACCGTGGCTGCCACCACGTAAGCACAGGAAGGAGCTTCATTTAAAACTGTCAGCCCCTCTTCAATCCGGTCAACCTGACACAAAAAGATAAAAAGGAGGAGAAGAGTGCTTCCTCCATCAACTGTGAGGGAAGTGGCGAGCTCTGAGCGCACGTCATGATTAGATGTGAATGGGATGTGGCGGTCTGATTGGTGCAGAGAGCCGGGGGTCAGGCGTTCTGCCAGCAGCTCATACAAGGCTGCTGATTGCTATTCATCCGCTGATTACAGTAATTTAGATCTGGAGCAGGCCAAAGGGGCCTACGTCTGGCAGGCTGGCTGCTGTGTCTGATTTTTTTTTTCTTCTTGTTGTCAGAAATGAGTGAATGGGGCTTGAAAAGGAACCAAACACACAGCACATTCTCAGAAAAGTAGGGTCTGAAGGGGAATCTGGGATTATGTGTGAAATATTTGTCATTTTCTTTTAGATTTTGTTTTAAAAATCACAATTGTCAAGATATATTCTACACACTTACATTGGCATTACAAACTTATACAATAATAAGACAACGAACTCCATCTGCTGTTGCGGAAGCTTAATATTTAACTCCAAAAATATCAAATGCATCTCTAAAATCAAATTTTCTGCAAACCAAAACTGAAAGAATGAATGATCGAACAGTATATGATACATCAGTTTTGCTCTTTTTGTCTTCCAAGCGCCCTTTTGGACACGCTGAGACCTTGAATAATTGAAGTTGATGAGGCACTTAGTTGTAAATGGTTTTTCTAGGCGAGCTGGTGATGATTAATCAAGGAACAGAGCAGCTCTGGCCTCTTCGCGCGCCCACATTACCAGGTTAATCTCTCTATTGATTATTGCAGCAGATTAAACTAATGCTTCACCACCAGATTTTCTCTGTTTTCACACACGTGTCTATGGTTTCCGTTTTCTGCTGGTGCATAAGCACACAGGGAATGGATGAGAGGTGGCAGCTGTAACTGTAGTGCTGATGAATGATGCGTTTGTTGATGCAATCTATCCAACAGCCATTAACTCATATTGAAAAAATAAATCATGCTTCACACAACATGAGATTCACATTTATTGACAAAAAAAGGGAACATTTTTCAAAAGTTTTTCTTTCTACAGAAAAGAAATATTTTCACAGATATATTAAAAACTGTAAATGTCTTTCATGTAGTTGTGTGAGAGTCCCTGGGTAATCACACAGATAACACTGTTTCAGAGAGGAAACGTCCTCTCTCTCTCTCTCTCTCACACACACACACACACAAATACATTCACATACAAACATAGATCATAGAAAGCTGCTGCAGTGTAAACCTGTGCCCCTGTTTATGCTGTTGTTCAGCGTGTGGGTTTAGACAATGCGTGTCCACGTGCTCTGCTCCTCAGGGTGCTCGCCCTCCGGGATGCTGCTTCAGAGGTGACCTAGTTCTCCTGATTGTCAGCAGAAGGCAGTTTCATCAGCTCGCTTTGTGCCGAGGCACTGAACTGTGCCCGGGACCCTGGGACGGGCCAATTGGACTTGTGTAATGAAGCTGATCACACACGTGCATGCACACACACTCACACACACACACTGCTGTCATCAGGTCCAGGGCAGCAGAATTTATAACGCCCATTTATTACGTTCTGCTTTATCAAAGAAATGCGATTCCTCCGTGTGCATTTCTGATGCTGCGCTGCCATTATGGTCCATTACAGGGAAGTGACAGAGATGGAGGGGAGGGTGTTGATAGATGTCGGGTGCGGGCCGGCTGTCATTACCCCGTCTATCGAGTGGAGTGTGTGAAACGCTTCCCACAAAATGGCCGCGGCGCACCAACATGGCTCCGTCTGCGAGGAGCAAACGATTCACATCTGGCGATCGGTACAAAATATTAAATACATTCATCTGCTGCTCGACTGCGTTCGGAAAAAGCTTTGAGTAGCCTCACAACAAACAGTCCTACTGCAGAGGGTTATCCTTAAAGTGTGTATGAATGAGCCATATTTATATATAACTTCTCCTACTAACAGATGTAAAGAGATCCATTAAAAAAATGCCAGCATACGAACAATTATGAACACAAACACTGCAAACTCCCACACCGAGTATGGGCAGCTTAACACATCATACTGTTACACTGAGTCTCGCTATCCTACACAATACTCACTGAATAAGAAGCAACAACGGTATTACATTCATATAAATAATAACAATAATAATAATAATAATAATCCCGGTACACCACATGAGTCACTTTGCTCGTTTTCGCCTTCATTCGTGTGTTTTTTAAAAAAAGACGAGAAGACCAGCTTCACTGTGTGTCCTTTACAACTCCCTTTAGAGGTACAGTCACTGTCCTTGAGGTCACAACACCAAATCTCGTGGTGTCCAAGAGAGTCTCGTTGAGCGCTGCTCTGTGCAGCTCAGGAAGTCCGAGGATTTTTTAAATTTTAATGCCCAGGAGATCGCAGGGTTTCACAGATAAAGGGATATCAGTTCATCAGGGTCTCTTTCCCTCATTGAATGGCACAGGTGAAGAAGGGAGTTGACACTGACAAACCCCAGTCTTTGTTTACTTAAGTCATCAAAGCTGCAGAATCAATCCGGATCGATCTGGATCAACTGTCTGTTTCCAGGTTAGCTTCTGCTCCAGCAGCTTAAGTGCCCAGTGTCTTCTTTCATGCTGCTGTTTTCTCATTATTTTTGTTTCAAAAAAAAAAAATGATCCAAGGGTTTTATGTTCAAATTTGTTTACACGAGGTTACGAGTAGCTCTAGATGTAAAGAGAATGTGTAAATAGGAAAACTTGCTGCTTAAGTCAGGATAGAAGAATAAAGAAATCAGCTTTTAAAAGCTGTGTTTCTCCTGATTTATGGTAAAGTAACACTGGTGGGTGAACAAAGAAATCAAGGTATGGAGCACCTCATGTATTACTTCATGGTCAACTATTTTTTTCTGACAAAAGTTGAGAAATCCAGAATTTCATAATAAGACTGAAAGTTGACCTGCTACATGTGTCCTTGTTCACTGAATACTTGAATATCCAGGGTTATCTGTATGAACTGGCTATAAGTGACTGAGCAGTGGTAACACTGGAGACTGATGATGTAATAATAGCTTAATCACTGGAGATGCAGGCGGGCAAATATTTACAAATGAAATCTTGTATTCTGCTGACTTTTGGCATTAGACAATAAATTTTCTTCAAATATGCACATAAAACTCTTGTATCACGTTTGAGCTTTTTACAAAGCCCTGATAAATCATGATAGAAAAACACTTTTGTGGAGCAGATGCTGGCCTGACAGAGGGCGTGAGCTCTCTATAGCCAGAGGTGCTCTGCATCCCCATCTGCTCGCTCATGGTTGGATACGATTGCTTGAGAGAAAAGATGGCGAAGCAAACTGTCCAGCCGGTCGCTCTCCTCTTTTCTGTGCAGCAGGTTCTCTGTTGGAAGTAATGAGTCGCGTCGGCAGCTTTAGGCTCTCAGCGTTGCAACGCAGGAGAGAAATGATGTAGTGAAGGGAAAAGAAGAAGATGGAGAGAGGCAGGAAGAGAAAGACAGAGGGTAGTGTGTGTTCGTGTGATCGCAGACAGTTTTTAGGCTCTGCTCCAGGCAGATTCTCCATCTATCCGTTCCCGCTTCCTCCATCTGTCTCCCTCTCGCTTGTTGCTCACGGGATGAACAGGATATGAAGAAGTGATGGCTGTGTGGATTTGATTTTTCCGTAGACCTTGATGCCTTTATGTTTAGTCTGAAACTGAGTTTTCGTTCAGTCCATCCATCACAGCCCCCTGCTGCCGCTGGGTCTCCTTTTGATGATCCACTCTCCTCCAGGATTGCTGTTGTACAAATCTAGAAGGTGTGTGTCTGGATCTAGGCAGTGCTCACCTGCAGAAATAACACACAAAAAGTGAACTTCAAGACATATCAATTAATTAATTTATGGATCAAACAATTATGGCAAGGATCATTACAAAAATGTTCATAATGATTTTGTTTTTCCTTTAACAATAAAAGAATATGAACTTGTTTATATCATCTCTATGGTTTCTACCCATTTTTCTGTCAGCTGATTATGAATGTGCTGACTGTTAATCAATTCTAATCCTTGTACTTGTATTAAAGCATAAAGATTAGAGTTTTTCAACCACAAAAGTAGTGCAGATTACAAAAAGTTTCGGTTGTACTGTGTCAGCTCTCATGTGAGCGCGCAGACATGTGTGTAATAAGCATTTGTCTGCTCTGATAACTGCAGATGCACTGCTCGTGTCTCTTTGGCGCTTGCACACTTCATTACGTAAGACCTTGCTACACTCGTGGGCTCAGTGAGCAGAAAGACACGCAAATGTCAGTGCTGCACCGGTCGGAGAACACTTTCACTCACCGATATTCCCGCCCACTTCGTACAGGGCGCAGTCCGAATACGCCACCGAGCCGTTCCTGTTGAGAGACACGCACGCGGCACCATGCATCAGGGTCTGTTTTTGTTTTTAACTATTCACATGTATGAGCAGACAGATTCGTGCAACACAGCTGGATGCATTAAAAACATTTTTTTAAATATTGTGATATCGTACCTCCGCATTTTGCCCTTTCCATTTTCAGGGCTTCTGAGGAACTGGCGGTAAAACTGGGCGAGAAGGTCGGAGCCTCTTGAATTTAAGTTAAGCTGATAATCCATCGTGCTGCTTTCCAGTTCTCCAACCTGGATTTTCACTGTACGATGTGGCTGCAGGACACAAAAAGAGCACAATTTATTCTTCCTGTTTGGTCATCATCTGGAATAACTTTGAATATCAAACGCATCGATACTTATATAGTATAAAGTCTCACAGTTATTGTATTTGAAATTGATTTCTCAGTAGCTGAACACTTATGCCTTTCTTTCTACAAAGGGAATTTAGGGAACTGCTAAAACAGTTCACTGTAGAAGTTCCCACAAATATGGTGCACTTGTTCATCCCAAACCGGCTTATGTCAGAAATCTGTCCGGCTCCACCACCAGCTGAAACCTACTGTGTTGCCTAAAAACCAACTGAAAGTTTCTAATACTCTAATAAAATGGTCCTTTGGGCCTGGCATGCAGCGTCTCTAGTGAAAGAAGCAGTACAGCGCTGTGACACCAGCTCACCTCGGAGTTTTTCTCCGGTTTTTCCCTGCTGTCCGTGTGAATCTTTCTCAGCAGGTTCTTGAAGCGACGATCGTATAACTGGTAACGCCGGTTACTGTTCTCGTTCAGCCTACGCACCTGGCTCATGAGGAAATTAGGGATCTGGAGAGAGGAGCAACATGACACAATGTTTGTCTCATGCCAAGAAATGTTCACACACTGTTTGGCAGGAAAAAAAACAAAAACAAAAACACAGCCTCACTCTGGAAGTTTCTATAGTGACCTTGTCAAACCAATTAAACTTGTGAAGTAAATACAGCAGGAGTTGGCAACCTATCCCTACAAAAATATCTGCGTGGAGCTTCAAAATACATTTGGGACTTATAAAGGGGCGTAACACGTCTGTTAGGTACAAATGAGCCCAAAAGGGGCAAATAATTAAACTATTTTACCACATGACTACTCTGCAGGGGGTGAAAATACAAAACACAATAATTTTCTTTAGAAGTTGAGGAAAAATAGCTACTGCTTAAAACTGACCAGCTAGAAAGTTACGTCGGCTCTGAGTCCTGCCTGTGTTTGTGCAGTGATTTAAATTAAAATTAGCCCACAATGATAATGAATACAACACTTTAGAAGTGTACCAGCTGCAAAATCAGATTTTTGGTTGATTCGGACTCCACTCCAGCAGCAGACCAAGCAGGCCAGTAGGCCAGCAGTAACATAAGCTTTGATGCACATTTTAGTTTGCAGAATACTAGGTTATTACGATACTATTAGCTTATTGGTGTATAGGCTGCATATTACTACATTTTGAGAATGTAAAGAATCACGTGCAACAACAATAAATCAAAAATGTAAATGTTTATGGAGATCGACAAAAGGAGTTGCATGTGGCTCAGGAGCTGCAGGTTCAGATCTCGGTCCTACCGTCCAGAGCAGGTCCTGGTAGCGGATGAGGAGCCTCATAACATCCGCCGCCTTCTCCGCCTGTCCTTTCTCTCCACCCTCAGTTAGTCTGCTTGGGACGGCCTTATGCAGGAACAGGTTGGGAGCCATGATGGTTGCGACGGCCCACAAGTTCATCCTGTTCTTCTTTTCCTTGGAGACCACCTTACTGAGGAACTCCAGCAGAGCCTAAAGCAAACACGGATGCAGATACAGGTTTCCTTTTGTTAAAGCTTGGAGCTTTAATGCACTGATCTATAGCTAAATGTCTTTCAAAAAGAAAAGAGAGCACTTAGATGCAGGACAAAATACGATGAAGTGAATAATTACAGTGAATGAATCATCTGCAACACCTCTGCTGAGAAGCATGCTAATGCACAGAAAGTTTCAGCTGTGACGCTGGAGTCAAAGTAATTAGTTCAGGTGGCTTTTAAGCTCCTGGTTGCTATAAATGGAGATGACTGCATACTTGTGTTTAGTGAAAATGAGTCATGGTTAATGCAAGCGGTTATATAACAGAGCAGAGTGTTTAAAATGTGGAATAGGAGCAGAGCAATACAGTAATGTGTTATGAAACAGTGCTTTTGGTCAAGTGTCATCCTGGATACATTTGTGGAAAATCTGAGTCTATAGAGTGTGACATCAAACGTGGCAGAGCCTGTTGTTCACAAGTACAGTTTTAACACGTGGGGTCATTCACACATTCTGTAACATTCATGTAGCGTTTTACACTTTGAACTTGGCTCTGAAACTTGGAGATTTTCTTCATGTGCATGCAAGTGAAAGGAACAATGTAACACTACAAAATACTAGAAATTTGACATTAAATTAACATTGAAAGATTAATACAATGCAGAAGGTGGTTTAGTATCATCTTGATAAAAAATAAATAAAAAAGGCTTTTCCCAAGAAAGAGAGAATCCTTAAATGTATTTACTGTTCAGTAGAGATGGGCAGTAACGGGTTACAAGTAACGCGTTACTGTAATCCAATTACTTTTATCAAGTAACGAGTAAAAGAAGGGATTACTATTGCAAAAAAGCTAATTAGATTACTGTTACTTTCCTGTAAGCACGCTGCGTTACTGCGTTACTAAAAACTGGAGTTTTTTGCGAGTGTCTCATGACAATGACGTAAGCGAGTGCGACGTTCGTGGCAACAGCTGTGTGCAGATCAACAACGGATAATATACGGTAACAAATGCGGCAGAGAGTATGATGTGCAGCGTTTAAAGCGTGGACGTACTGACCTTACTTTAAGTTTGATTTCGTAAAAAGTAAAGATTTCGCTGCTCACTGCGTGGGAAGGAAACTTCTTTTTACAGCGAAAAAAACCCCTAAACCTCCGCTCAAGCACCGACAGTACGCTGCCACGGGAATATGAAACTCCCAGATCCTTCCACTGACCGCTACGACACACCTGCACCAGGGCAAACCTCCGCCTGCCCCACTCCTGCTATACAGGTGAAAATAGAGCAACAGGACTGCTGAGTGTTTGATTTCATTTCTTTTCTGCTGTGTTTTACGTGCATTTATTTGAAAGAGTGTAAACACAAAAAACTATTTTATTTTATATGCTGGAATATGCAGAAAAAAGTTAATGTAAATGTTAAACAAATTTCTTCCAGTCAGAGAATGTTGCATATAATTTAATGTTTGCTTCATGCGTAAATTTAAAAGATTAAAACTAATAAAACTAGTTTCAAAAAGAGACATTTTCATTTGATTACATTTTGTATGATGGATTATGCAGAAAAAATAGAATTGGGCTGAAAGATCTATCGCTTTATCACCTATTCAGATAGTTACTTTAAAAAATTTTTACAAAGTACTTTTGAAAATAAGTAATCAGTAAAGTAACGGGATTACTTTTTTGGGGAAGATTGCTTTTTTCAAGTAACTTGACCAACACTGCTGTTCAGCATTAATGAGACAGATGTGAAGCTTTCACACATTCTGGCCTTTGAACTGAGTGCTAATAATAAGCTAGTGTTCTTCCTGATGTTCTTCCAAAGCACAGCTTACATGAGCTCTGATCCAGAGGTTTAACTGGACTTGTTGGATATCAAGTTATCAGACAGCGTTCACTTACTAAGTATTCCTGAGCACCGACTTCCAGGACAGACTTGTGTCTGTTTTTAATGCAGTACTGCGTGAAGATTACAGCATTTTATTTTCTTTAAAGCAAGCCACTGAATCTTTAAATGCTTTGATAAAATTTGCTTTGATGAACATTTTCTGTTTAAAATATAGTACCAAATGATTAAATCGTTGTTGCTGTTATTTTATTTACATGTTAGGCAGCATTACAACTTTTTGCAAGTATTAAAAAATGTGACTAAAGCATTAAAAGTATGTGAGTCCTTTAGCACAAAACAATATACAGTTATTAATATTTATGCCGTCAAAAGAACTTTTCTCGTTTTTGAGTAAAGGCAAAGTTTGACTTTGACTTAACATGTATCAAATTCAAAATGATCTGTTTTAGCTGTGCTCCTAAACGAAATCATAACAAGTTAAAGTGAGTAAATATAGTAAATAAAAAGCACAAAGGTGGTATGTGAACAGAAAAGTCATATTCCATTATCAAACAAGCCAACAATAAGGAGCTGCACGGATTTCTGCCAGAACAAAAAGGCTTTACTGCGTCTGAGAGCACGACTCACTGTTTGTGTCTGTGTTGTGTTGTCTTTACCTTTAGTGTGTTTCTGTTGGGCTCGGGCAGCAGCAGGATGAGCAGGTTCAGCATGTGGAGTTTCTGTTTCAGCTCTGTGATTTCTAAAAGAAGAAACAAGTAGGTAAGACAGACACACACACACACGCACACATAATTCATTTCCTCTGTTTGACAAAGAATAATGGTATGTCTAAGGATTAATGACAGTGTGACAGGTGGCCATTAGCTTTGTTAGCTTATGTCTCTGCGGTCGCACATCATTCATCATCGCAGTGATCCTCCTCGCAAGCTACACACCAGCTAGATTCTATTAATATCAATCTGTATCTTTATTAAAGTGAAACTAATGCAAATGCACTGATCTACAGTACAGCTGTGTCACTGCACATGTATTTGTGGCAGTGCAGGGATACTTCTTAAAATGGTATCAACTTGTTCATCTTAATTTTAATTTTTCAGCCAGAGTAGAATAGATAAGTGTCACACAGCGTTGCCGTCGAGGTGAAGAGACTTATTATAATTAATATAATTATAATTATGATGTGAATCCTGCTGAGCTGTCTGTGAAAGTGGGCAGCAGATTAGTGCGAAGAGGAGGGGAAGAAGAGCTGATGCTCCGTACAGTAATTTGATACAACCTGGCAACAATGAATGAATGATCCAAAGTTATACTCGGGTACTTTAGCGGTGAAATGCTGATTGACTGTATGGCTGCACTGTAAATATAAAGCCTTGTCCTAAAAATGAAAACCTTTAAGGATTAATACAAACATCAGACACAGTTCTCGTCCAATCCAAAATACTTAGTTATACAACAGTGTGCTACAACACTGTGCCACAAATATAACACAAATACAAAAGATGTTTTATCCAGCAAGAGCTGTCACTTAGTCTTGACTGACCCCTGACGGCGCTAAAGTTGTTGAGGTACTCCGCGGTGAGCAGAGGAGCGGGCAGCTCCCGGATGAACTTCTTGAGCAGTGCAGCGGCGTCGTTCGGACTCACTTCATCCCATCTGACATGCCGTGAGTAGAAGTTGGCCTCCAAGTTCTGCTGCAGCAGCTGCAGACACAAAAGATGGCGGTTTAAGAGCTACGTGACATAAATGTTGATTCAAACTATCGACCCGGCACAGATAATGTCGAGGATCAGTCATCGTTTAAAATTTTCAGCATAACTCAGCGTAGACAATTTGAAAGCACATTGACCTGTATGCATTTAAAACCTTTACAGTAATAAATTATGTATTCATGATGATGGACCTCAGGACAAAGGCATCAAAGGTGTTTCATGTACTTTCACACACTTCATCACAAGTGCATCTGTATATGTGCAAATTTAACTGACAACAGTCTTTATTTGTGCCTTGTGTAAGGCTGCAAACATTTTTCTATTATTAGCTCTAACTGTGTTTGAAAAGTCATGCAGAAAATATGTTACAGGACCAACTGGATGACTAGACTTAAACTAAAATCTATTTATAGTTTCAATCAAATTAATTTTGTTAAACTTTCATAGAATAATGTTTGTGCTAATTTTGTTCATCTTAATCTGTGTTCCCCGTCTCTGTCTTCATGTTTCACTGTAAGTTACTCTTTTTGGTTACTTCCTGTTCTACTCTGAAGGTTTCTCATTTCTGTTTTTGTTGCTGTCCTTCCTTTAAGACTGTCTGCTTCGCCCTCATTAGTTTCACCTGTTTAATCATTCCCACCTGTGCCTTGTTTCCAGTCATCAAGTATATATTCCTCTCTTCATCTTAGTCAGATGGTCTTTGTTCCTGTACTTTTTGCATTTTGGACTCATGTGTTAGCATTTCAGTCTTCCTTAGCAGAAATCAAAACACCAAATGCCGGTGAATGCCGGTGGGTCACGCTGTGTAAGCATTAAATGCATTAATACATTTTAACTGTTTGATTTGCTGTCAAAACAATAAACTCAACAAATACCAATCCAGTTACATCTCTCTGTGTAATCGCTGTCATCAACCCCAGAATCTGTTCTAGCTGTTTTTCCTTCTTTAGAGCTAACTGGCACCCTCTAGTGGCTGCTGATATTTAATTGATTCACCGTCACCTGAGTGTGTAAGAAATTAAATACTTTATCGTGAGCGCTGCTTTACACCAGCAGCTGCAAAAGCAGTATTGATTTTGTCTCATTGGACCTTGTTTTTCTAAATGTCAGCTGTAGTTAAAGTCGGCAGAAGCCATTTGATTTTCCTCTCTATTGATCTGGAATTTCTGACATTTTACAGTGTCAATATTTTGGCTGGTTTGAAATTTTTTTTTTTTTTTTTTGCTTTAAACATCCAGTTATTTATTACAGTAATGAGGTGTGTAGACCCTGCTCTTGTACCTTGATTCTGGACTGAGATCCTGGGACACGCAGGATCCCCTCCGAATCGATTCCCTTTTTCTCCAGAAATGACAACAACTGCAGAGAGAGAGAGAGAAAGACGTCAGCAGAGTTGAGCATCGTTAGATAAGAATCTCTCGATCACCTCTGCTGGTTATACTCAGTAACTGCTGCTACAAACAGGGTGTGGTCAAAGTGTTTCAGATGCAGAGGACACGGGGCCTGTTTTCTGATTTTGATTCGAAGACGTTTGTGAAGTTTGTGCGATCAACAGATTTGAATCATAAACATCATATATAGAACACAATATGCACAAACAGTATGTATGTTGTTTAGGACACATGACACATATTATTCAGATTTCTTACTTCCTGCAGCAAGAGAGGAATCGAAGCGCTGGGCTTGAGTTTCTGATCGTTCTCCAGCAGCGTGGCCAGTGGGACTCCAAAGAGCGGGCTCTCTGTGAAAGACCAAAGAGTCAGTCATGCCTGCCCTCATATAAACATCTGGCCCGAACAGAATACGGGGCAAAGTCTCAATGTTTTGTGTGAGACGGGTCACTGCTTTTGCTATACTGTTGCTAACCCACATTTTTGAAGGTTATTTATGACTGATTGTTTCTAAAGAATATGTAACCACAGTTTAGTCTAGTTTTTCGTGCTATTCTGTGTGGAGAATACGCATGTAAAAAAGATTTTGAATAGACTCAACTCGTCAGTACACCGGACACGACCACTGTTAAACTAGTTAACTATCGGTTAAACAACAGGAATAGTTGGCGGAAGTGAAAAAGCTGTCAGGTTTATATAGATGGCAAAATCTAAACACACAATATACAGTTAAAATCCATCATTTTCTCTCCAGTGTGTTTATTTTTAAAGCTACTACCCTCACAGTATGCCTCAAACATTTCTATGTGTGCTTTTCCTGTAATGACCTGATGGTGAATGAAATCACACCTGGGTTTTTCCTCTTGCCAGTTTTGTGTCTTTTGACCTCCAGCTCTAGGAGGTCGCACAGCGCCGTCATGTCGATGAGAGCCAACTGACGCACCTTCTTCATGTCAGCGTGGGAGAGATCTTGAATACGAGTCACTCCAAGACGGCACTTGGGGCAGATGACCCGCTGGGGAGACGATAGTGGAAGGAGAGGAAAAGCAGAAGGGGGCCAGAGTGCAGTTGAAAGTTAGAAAGTGGAGGTGAAGAGGGAGAGAATACAGAAAATGTACAAAGAGGGAGAAAAAAGAATGGAAGTGGAAAAATGAAAAGAACAAGCATGACATGCAAATTAATTTCTGTAAATAATACAGTAATTATAATGTACTTTACATAAGTTTATCTCTATGTAGTGTGTTAGTACATGTAACCTCACTAATTAAAACCACTAATTCTGCCCTTTTTCAGAGCAAACTTATTCAGCCTGAAATAGAAAAATAAAGCTGCTGGACTCTGTGACACAACAAGTCTCCTTTTGTTTCTGGCTAATTCCATCATTCCTTATCTCCTTAACCCTGTTATCTAACAGCAGAGCGCTGATTGTTGCAAATGGCTTATAATAACATTTATGTGTGTGTGTGTTTGTGCGCATGTGGTTTTACATGAAAGTCTTAATCCAATCAGCGACTGAAACGTACACTGGTTTCTGTTAGTGTGGCCCTCACCCCTTGATTTTTTTCCTTATATAGCTGTAATTACTGTTTTTTTTCTGATAACAGCCTGCCGGTTGGTGATGCTGTTGAATATTTGAGGCCTCAAGATGTTGTAAGACTTAAAAGCTTTCAGCAAAACATGCTGTAACATTTAGAAAAAATCTGTTCTTGTCATTTATCTTCATGAAGGTTTGAGTGAAACAAGCCGCTCATCAGCGCAGTGACAGTAAGTTCTTTTACAGCTAAGCTTAAATTGAACTAAACTGCCCACAAATCACGCTGTTACTAGCACTCTCTTGTTCTTTTGAAATCTTTTCTGCCAACAGTTTTTCTTAACAAAAGAAATAAATGTACAAGTAGATATATTTTATCACCAGAACATTTATAAAGCAGAAAGCAACATATTTAAACCCCAGAAGTCTTCTGAAAGCTGCAGCTGTCCTAGAAAATGAGTGTGAGAGGTGAAAACTGTTTGGGTGCTTACGGGCAGGGTGCCGTCCTCCTTCCTGCGCTGGCTGTTATTCTGTGGCAGTTTGGCTTGTTTGATGAGGATGACGGCCTGTTCACAATAAGCCACATCAGTGATGAAGTATTCATCTTTGGGAGTTCCTCGCTGATGCTCTGGGGTCACAGCTGAGCAGAAAACATTTCCATAAACAAACACCGGCCTATTAGTTCAATCAGGCAAGACTACTGTAGAAATGTCACAAAACTAACCTCCAAAATAAAAAGGGAATGTATAATATGAAGAAAAGAACGATAAGGACAAAAATGTACAGGAAGCCCTGATATGAGGAAATGTTCTGTGAACAGACTTTGTGTCTTATCTGCTAAATCAGGGAAACAAATCATTGCATAAGCACATAAAAACAAGAATACTGACGTCACAACACCTTTAACTGTGCCAAAAGTTCATCTGTAAGACAAGTATGCTATTGTGCTAATCATGACTGTTCCTCGCTATCAGATGTCTGCATGTGTTCAATACTTTTGAAAAAATGAAAATGAGAAACAGGATTGTCAAGTTGGCAAAATAAATACACACAGGCAGCATTAAGCAGAGGCCAGTGGTTATCCAGGGATTAATATGAACCAATGAGAAAACAGATGACGCAGCCGTGGCCTGAGCTACCTTCATCAGGCCCCCAGAAATCCGAAGCTCACCTGATTTCATCATCTACTGCAGTTAAACATGTGAGTAATTATCAAAATGACACAATGGTGATGGAAAATCCAAACAAAGGGTTGGTTTGAGTCGGGTACTCAAAGAAAAGTTTGATTAAATTATTTTACTGAAATGACTTCAGCCAGTGTTTTAGAATACACTAAAAAGTGCCTCCACCACTTTGGTATTCCCTTTAGTATTTTTTTTAAGTAAGGTGAGCAGCTCTTACCTGATAAAGGTGACTTGGCTACCGATGCCATGCTGTTTTGGGCTGGGTCTTCACTATGCTGAGACTCGGACACGAGGGTCTGTAGAGGAAGATCACGGACATGTTAGTTTCCACAATAAGTCACACTAATAAATATCAGTTTTATGTGTGTTCTCTACCCCTGGGAATTAAGTGTGTGTTTAACTGTGTCCACTAAGTGAAGGGACATGGTCTGTGCAGGGTGTTTCCTTTGATACAGCACTGATAAGGATCAGAAGAACAGTGTCTCTGTTCCCCTCTAAGGCTGTCTCTGAGGACAAAGCATGGCCTTTACATGTGATTTGCCTTCATTGTGACAGATCAGTTCTTCCATCAAACAAGACAGCATAATACGCTGGAACAATAGAAGACCCTGAATGTGTCACGACAGTTACCTGGGAACTGAGTCTCTTACATTTTACTGTATAATCTAAGGCATGAGAAACAGATATTCTGCACTTGCGTTAACCTTCACACAGTTTCTGCAGCAGTGCTGAAACCGGAAACCCGGGAAACCAGCTGATGTGCGTGTATCAAGAAAAGCTGCATGCAAATTACCTGCTTTCCTTTAATTAGTGGCTGATATTCTACGATGTAAAACAATCATTACTGCACAATTTCCTTCTTCAGATACAGTCAAGGATTCAGTATTTGAGCATCCTGACCTGTGAGCTGAATATGTCGCGAACGTCACGCGGTGGCGGTTTGTTCCGTTTGCGGAGCGTGTAGGTCTCTACTCGACGCTTAACGGCTTCAGCCTGCGTCTTGGTCAGAGTGGACAGCAGGGCAGTTTTGTCTACCGTCTCAGTGTCCTCACTGATGAGGGTTGACAAGCCAGCATCGGCCAACCACTGCTCCTCCTGCTCTCCTTCTGAAACACATAAATATAACGCTGGGATGTAAAAACACAAACAACGACATGATGTGGATAAAATGCATTTAAACATGCAGAATGACTCAACCCTATTAACTCTGAAGCAGTTTTGTGTATTTCAAATAATACTAAATTACTGCAACTAACTATGTAGCTTTACTAGAACACTATTTGGTAATATTTGCTTAAAATTGTAAAGTAGCATGTAAATTGGGTACCAGGAAACCAATCCAATAGATAAAAAAAAACCTTTAATGAAACTTCTCTTTATATCCATAATTCTAAATAGGGAACATATTACAAGGCCAACAGTTCACTCAGTTGGCTGCAGTCTAAGTGATCTATAATAACTAAACTTGAAGTATAAACAACTGTAGGTGGTCCAAAGGCTTTAAAATGATAACTTAGGCTGAGTGTGAAGTTTAAAACAATTGCTCTTCAACACTTAATACAGCAGTTAGTGAATGTTCAGCCATAAGAAACATAAAACTGAACACTCACTCACTCACTATTCATTAGTAGCAAAATTAAAAGAGCACCCCTGTTACAAAGTGACATGAAAAGGATCCACTGAATTAACACAATCAGATCATCTGAATGGGCATAACAAAAAAGCACTCCTATTAGAAGTCAGTATTCATGAATGGCTATTTGGCTCCTGCATATAAAACAGTCTCTGCCACAGACTGTTTGATGGTGTTGTCATGGTGACGAGCGCTACTTTGCTGCATGAGAGAAACCTGATATGTTGCCATGGCTAATGCATCATTTCATGGAGACTCTTCACTAGCAGCTGCTTTAAGCACTAAATGTTTATAATGCTATCACATAAACTAAAGAGAGTGTCTTTTTCAGCTCTTTCTTTACATTACTCCTCAATCAGTGCAGGATCTGCAGTATTTACCTTCGGAGTGTTTCGAATCTCTCCTGCTGCAGTCGTCTGCGTAGCCACTCCCCTGTTGGATATTCTCAACCTCACTCCAGAACGAGTCCAGGCAGAGTTTATCAGGGTGCTGCTCCTGATCCTGAGAGGGCGGCGTGTCCGTGTGTTCGCTGTGAGAGAGTTCAGCGGCTGCCTGGTCCTGCGGGCTGGCCCAAGGCTCCACGCTCATCTCGGTGGGGCTGGGATCTCTGGTGCAGACATACACACACGTAAAGAAATCACACGCATGCATGCAAACAAATGGATAGAAACACAAAGGCACATACAAACGCAGGATGAATGGCAAAGACTGAGGTGGTGCAGGGAGGGTGAATCCTCCGGAAGAGCCCAGAGAGATGGAGAGACAAAAGGAGTGGGATGGAGGGAGGGCAGGAGTGTGGAGAGAGATGGCGCAAATGGACACAAAGGGGGGTCTCTATTGTTCTTGTGAAATGTGGCCCGGAGGCAAAGTACCCCACAAATCCACTAGATGTCACTGTAACAATGTGAAATCTGTTTTCCTCAGGGTTACGCCCTTCTGTGAATGTCACATACTAACAATGGAAGACAAAATATGCAGCTCTATAATAAATAAATCTGATCGGAGTCTCCTTTCCGTACACATGCAAGGAAAAGCAGCCTGTATTTCCTGCACAGAACTGAAAAACAAGGCTTTCTGCTCTGTGCCAACAATAGGACACACTCCGCTGGCAGATGCACTTGCACCCTCCAGTATTAAATGTGACCCAGCGATCTCAGACACAGGAAGTAGCCTGACTGCACATGAATGATTCACTCCATTGGTGTGCAGCCTGGTCACATTCTCCAAGTCACCAAATGTTAAAACTCATACCAAAGCATGCTGGGGAATTTCTGTGGAATGCCTGGTGGCTTATCATTAAGTAATATTTATCAGAAAATACTCGTCATACTTTCAGCTGTAATTCTGGTGAGCTTATCGAAATGTTCCTCACAGATGCCCACATCAGCCACCCGTCAACAAAAGCAAGGTCTGGTTAGTTTTATTCCATATTGTGCTGTAGTGTTCCTAACCAGTTTCAGAGGAGGCGGGGCACGGGTGGTGGTGGCAGAGGTGTGAGTTTCAACAGATTTTCAATGATCGGTTCTTTTCTTGCAAAGTAACAGCACGGAGAAACAGAGACACAAAAGCTTATATAAGTTTGTTCTTCACTGATATTGCACTTTGCACTCCAAGATCCATCACCAATAAACATGAATACATCAGTTACCAGATTATTAAAACAGATTATTATAAACAATAGAAGTGGTTCTACTGAATTAAAAAAAAAAAAAAAAATTTTCGTAACTGTCAAATTGTATTAAGTAACAGCTCCACAGAGATTTGTGAACCAAATGGCCTCTTGCCATTTGTTTTCTGATCTCGAAACTAGTGAGGCTACATTCCAACACACATGCAGTACTCTAGGATACAGACTAGCTGAGAGTACCTACCCCAATCCAATGAATTTCAATGGAAAACCTCAAATATTTCAGCAATTTTAGGAACATTTCCCAACAATGTTTCTTCCCAAAATATATCACAACCGTGAAGAATCCAGATCATGAATTATTTACAACAGACATTAAATTAACTGCAAAAAATGATGCATAAATCCACCTTCACAGATTGATAGTAAATGGTAAAATGGCCTGTATTTGTATAGCCCTTTTCTTAGTCCATATGGACCCCAAAGCGCTTTACACATCCAGTCATCCACCCAT
>NW_005187497.1:1239266-1282214 GCF_000239375.1 Pundamilia nyererei
GATCAGAAAACAATGGAAAATACCACAAGGCATGCCAGAGACCAACTGTTTTATGCAGTTTGCAAGTGCTTGAGAAGCAGATGTCTGGCATATGTGTTAACTTTGACAGTTACATATTCCCGTCTCCTCTGATGACTAATTTTCAGTTGTTCGAGAGTTATATAATAAACACCATCTTGGTAACACCTACCTCTACCAGCTCCACTCAGATTTAAATGAATAAATTAATAATTAAAGATACAAATCAAATCAAAATCAAATCACTTTTATTGTCACATCGCATGTGCAGGCACATTGGCACAGCACATGCGAGTGAAATTCTTGTGTGCGAGCCCCACAAGCAACAGAAATGTGCAAACACAACAACACAAACCAGCAAATACAAGTACTTTATAGAAGCTGATCAAAACTCTCCAGCCAATAGGAGTATGAATGTTAGTTTGACCATAAAGCGAATAATGATACATCCATGAAATAAATAATCAGTGATGTAATAAAGGCTATCGTTCACACAAAAGCTGCTTCATTATATTACTCACATGCAGCTATGAAAACCATCACATACGAACCTGGCAGTTCATATGTGACCCAGGTGAAACTCTTTTATATCTCACCAATGACTGTCTGTAAACTGTGAGACAGTTAGCACATGTGATAAATGTTGGGATAAAAATCTAAAGAGAGTCACCCTTTTAAAACTCTTCTGTAAGTACAGACTTCTCAACGAAAAGTAAATCTACCGTAACCTCGCAGAACCTTTTGTTCTTTTTACCGCAGAACCTGTCATTTGCACCACTTCTCTTCAAGAACAGAAAGCACTCCAAACCTTCACCAAAGCTCTTGTGAGCCAGCTCCGTCTCTAACTCTCACACCTACCTGGCTTTCATCTTGTGAAAGGATATCTTCACGCGCTTGCCCTTCCATTGAGTCTGTGAACGGAGCCTTAAGCGGCCCGGTGTGGAGCGTGAAAAATGCGTACTGGGCATGCTGGACATGAGCGTGTTCACCACTACCTCCGCTCTACCTCCCATATCCACATTCCTAAAGAAATCCAGGAATTAGAGTCTTGCACAAAATCTAGCTTTATCCAGTCCCGGTTGATGAACACTGTGTGAGAGCGAAGCAAATCTGTCCGCAGCTCTAGTTTCTTGTAAGGTGACAGGAAGCGTCTTTAGTGTGGCTCAGGCTGTGTGGCATGTTTCTAAGCTCGAGCAGGAATGCAAGAGGGAGTGACGACTTCCGTGAGCATCTAGACATCACTCACACCTGTCCCCTCCCATGTTACTCCGAGGTGACGCGCCCTGCCTTATACGCCTGACTGCCATCTTCTTCCCTACTGGTTCAAACTGACATCTATGACCTGTCACATTTCAAAACCTGGCTTAAAATGCTTACCCTGAAACACAAAACAGTCATTGTTTTAGGACAGTAGTAGTCTAAGTGGACAGAAACAATGAACCCTTGAGCAAAAGCTTACTTGTTTTATGTTGTATCACATGTTTATAGCACTTCAGACACTTTACTGACCTTTGAGCATGAGCCTGACGACATTTGTTAAGCTCATTAATCAAGGATTCTTAGATGGCCAGATGAAGCACTTTAATCCCCTCTTCAATGTATGTGACAAGAAATAATTAAATCAAATGTTTCTAATGATGAGTTTTTCCCCTTTTTAAAAAAAACAACAACAAAAAGCCCAGCTTTAAAGTGTTGACAAATTGCACAAACGTGCGGTCAGACAGATAATGATGCAGTAGGTTGCATCAAATCATACCTTATATGTCGAAGAAAGACGCATTCGTTCAACTGCATACTTGGGCACGGGTAAAGATTAGAAAAAGAATGACTGTAATGTGACCAGAGGATATGATGTGCGTGCTGTCTGTGCGCACAACAGAGGAACATAAAGTGAAAGTTTCTCAAGTTTCTCAAGTGCAACAGGTCTGTCAACATTGCCTGTGAGTATGTAACCCCCAAAGGTCTCACTCAATCAGTGATTCATCCTCGCTCTCTCAATACTCTATTGTCATGCTGATGTCCTACATATCAGCTGGGGACGTGAATACACAAACACCTGATAAATGAGGGGGAAGGGGCCTAAAACATTTTTATATTGTCTACTGATAGATTATATATTTGTTTGTTTTAATAAAAGCTTGAAGAAATATCCTCATACATTAAAGTTGCCATGCCTGCTGTGTTCCGAATTTGTGCAAAGACTCATACAAACTGAAAATACTGCAGGACTCAAGCTAAAAATACCTCTAACTCCCCTCAGATGAGGGATTATAAAGAGGAATAAAGCTAGCTTTGAATTTTCTCCCACGCTGACTCAAGAACCAGGAGGAAAAGAATCATTGTTTAATTTTAAATCGGGTAATAATACTCCTCAGCTTGCCAGCAAGCCACGTAGCTTGGCCACAAAACAAAGAACATGCTTCATACTAATGCTAAAAAAGGAATACTGAAAATGTCATGCAGCTGTAATTGTTCTTTGTTGAATAGACCTCCTATTAAGACACAGTATCAACAGGAAGCCATCCACTCTGAGAGAAGAATGGACAAAACGTGACCCTGTTGTCTACCTTCATGCTCAGCACGGTGGGAAACACAAAGTAACCCCAACAACAACTCTGGTGAAGGAATACTGCAATCCACTGAAAAAGAGGTCTGTGTAGTAACACAGTGTTTCTTCCTTATAGCTGAATTCTACTGAAAGCCTCTTAGAGTACAGAGAATGCGACAATTAGCTC
Organism: Pundamilia nyererei; assembly: GCF_000239375.1. Classification (NCBI taxonomy): domain Eukaryota; kingdom Metazoa; phylum Chordata; class Actinopteri; order Cichliformes; family Cichlidae; genus Pundamilia; species Pundamilia nyererei. The sequence continues at coordinate 1,242,020 of NW_005187497.1, forward strand.
ACACAGCCTTGAGCAAATGCTTTTTTTCCTAAGTCATCCCAGCATGTAAGATCTGTGACATGGAAAATCACAAACGCATGTAGCAGATCTATAAAGCACCGAAATCTTACAAAAAAGCGCACCAGAATAGAGATTCACCTACCACCAAGGTGCACAGAGAAGAGCATAAAGAAACAAATTTTTATATATTATTCGTCCAAATAATAAATATGAATCCATCAATAAAGTTATATGTTTTAACTTCTTCAAAAAGGGAAAAATAAAGAAAAGCAAAACAAAATTTTCAATCAAAGACACACAAACAAAAGTGACACCACATTTCAGCTGGCTTAGAGTTGAGCCACAAGCCTCAGCAGACCCCGACAGCCTAATCCTACCTGGCCTTGTATCGTCCAATAACCCTGCCAGAGAACAGCAGCAGGGCCGCCGAGCCGCTTCTCCCCCATGGCATCCTGCTGTTGTCCCCCGAAACTGCTGCAAGCTGTAGGAAACAGCAGCTGCCTGCCCCTGGCAAGCTGTTTCCTTGTAATCTCCTCAATGCACAAACACATTAGAACAAGGACAGTCTGACTGTGCTGGCAGAAACGTCACTACTTCGCATCCTGAGGCAGGAAAGGAGGTCGCCATGGGGGGCTCGGCAAGGCTAGAAGCTGACTGGTTGAATAGCTGACGAGGCTGGGACAAACAGAGGAGAGATACCATATGAATGGTTTTTAGGGACGGCGCTCGAGCTGGTGGGCTGAACAAATGGATGGAGCACAGAAAGTAACATGTTTGTCTTAATAGCCCTATGGCTGGAATTAAGTTTTGGATTAACTTGTGCTGGAGATACATCATTTACTGGAACAAAGAAAAATGTGAAACATCCTTTACAATATTCACTTACTGATTTACTTAAACCCAAGCATAGGAATCTGCAAAACTGTGTCTTTAACTTGTCCTTTAGCCCTGAGCACGAAAAACAATTAGAGACACAGATGCTCGTCATTTAATGGTGTCTTCTGAGAAACGTAGAGACGGCTATGACATAACGTGGGACTCCTATATGCTTCAGTTATGTTAAACATAGAAGAATCTTCCAGAAAACTAACTTCCTGCATATCTAACTAACATGCATTTCTTTGGACTTGCAATTGTTATGCTGTGAGTGGACAGTGCTAACCACTACATCACTGTCCCATCCATCAACATTTAGCCTACATAAAAGTGAGGTGTGGTGTAAAAATAATGAAATAGGTGCTCATTTAGATTTTTGTAAAAAGAAAGAGTATCATAACTAACACAATGAAAAAACTCTGTTTGTAAATCTTATTTGAGTTCCTGTACAAGAATGTTCACCCACCGAACAGCTTCCGTGTCTACTCCAATAAACATGTCAAGTCACAGCAGTCACTCAACACACGGCATCCTCCTGTTGACAGTTTACCTGGCGAGCCTGATACACGTTCTGTGTTACTGGCATCTCAGCGCTTGGCAGTGGTCCCAGTGACTCTCAAAACTCAGTTTGTGTTTAACAAGACAAAAACAAATTGAAGGCCGCAGGGACACCTCTTCAGATTCTAGCTTTCTCATCCGCTCTGTGCTGACACTAACACACTCCTTATTTTTCTTTGTTTATTTTAATACACCAAGTCTCTGAGGTCCCTGTTTCTGTATTTGATTTCCTAAACTATTTAAATTCAATTCAATAACAATATAACACTAAATCACAACAACAGTCATCTCAAGGCGCTTTATATTGTAAGGCAATAATAAAATTATGTAGACACTAAATTGCAAGTTAGAATCAGGCTGTCTTCTTTGACTTTCACTGCTGACTGGCTTTCCTCTGAACTCAAGCCCCTTTCACACCTTATCTGCCAATCCTCCTTGGCTCAGAGCTACGCCAGGGAAAAAAGGAGAGTAGAGAACGTGATGGCGTGTCTTCATGTGACCCCGCAGATGGCATGTGACAGCCAGCTCAGCCTCATGCCCTGCTCTCTTCTACTCTTGGCAAACAGACCACTGAGCCTTTGCGGAGCGGAGGGAAAGGGAGGAGTAAGACAGGGAAGTGAAGGAGAAAACAGGTGGGGAAGAAAAACATTCAAAGATAAAAGATGACAGATTAGGATAAAATGTGGTTATAGAGCCACAAAGCCTCACAGTTTCCACAGATTTGTGTTTCTGGACAAAAGTTTTCATATCCTGAACACAAATTTTCATCAGACTGGTCTCATCAATTAATATACAAGGGAAGAATTTGGACCACTTAAGAAGACTTTTCCCATTAAAATACATCAGTTTCAAAGTCCTGCTCAGATTCTCTTAACGGAAACTGTCTCGCTAAGAGATTCTAAAAAATGTAAACTAAAATAGCCATGCAGGTCAGACTGAGGCAGACTCATCCACACCTCCAGATCCAAGCAAATGATGACACAGTGTGAGTGGCAACAGCTCATATTCACACACAGTCAAAAACCTGGCCGTGTATCAGATGCATGCTCGCTTATTTACTGACACAGAAGCTCATGTGGTGAACTGCATCATCAAATAACCATGCAGCCCATGCTAGCATGTTTTTATTAGAGCAACCATAACCAGTACAATTCCACAGAAACCACTGAGGCAAACATTTGGTGAACATGTACAAAACACTTTCTTGGATGGGGAAAAAAATGAGTCATGCACATGCTTTTTTCACTGTATACATACAGACGGGCAGAATTGAGCTGCAGCAATCGAATTCCACACTAGCTCGGCACACTAAGTCATCGGGGCCGTGTGGTTGACCTTCTGAAAGCACAGACGGGAAGTGAGTTGGGGAAAAAGCTTTCATTATCTGCTCATATGAACATAGCGATGCATCACTCAGCGTCCCTGGGTGAAGCTCTGAGACTGAACCAAATGTAAAAACCTTAAAAGTCAGACTAAAACTGTACAGAGGCTCATGCACTACTTTGCTGTTCTATTTTGCTTCTCATGGCATGATTGAACTCAAAGTAGGTTACCTGAAACAGTTCAGCTTCAGTTAATTAGTAAAGCATTTCCAATTTGGCTCATTGAGGTTTCAGAAAGATTTATTTTAGGCAAGTTGGGCTTACATGGACTAACTATGGCGAGTTCTGCTGTGTTTACAACTTCAAGAGACTATGCTTGGCATGAAAGATGCACAAGCCCGGTTGGTTCATAAGAAATAATAATCACCTTAAGGCTTATGATAACAGCTTGCATTCTTAGAAAAGATTCCTTCTTTCCCCACCCTACACAGAAGATCAGGCTCAAGGTATTTCATTGTTGACTTTCAGTTCTACTTCATAAATTGGCAGTGAAAGGGCAACAAAGCATACAATGATATTGTTTTCCTGAAACCCTACACTTACACGATCATAACCACAATAAATGATCAGGAACATGATCTGCAGCATGTAACCAGATCTCTTCTGACCAGGTTAAAAAAGAAAAACAATTTCAGTGACTGCATTTCTTTCACTGAGCATTTTCACAAACACACACTGTCATCTCTGGTGCTGGAAAAGGGCAACGACTGAAGCGATGAGATGTCGCAGGTTAAGTCTTAATATTTAACAAGTCTTTGACATCATTATATTCTCTCTATTGAAAACAGACAGGCTGCCAGAACATAGATGTGTGAGCAAAGCAGGGCTTAGGCTAATGGCAATGAAAGCTAGAATACGTTCTCCTCTGCCATATGGAGCTAAAGTGGATTACAAGACAGAGGTATTTTGCACTGACTCTTACCCTTACCCTTTGGACCTGGAAGCAAACACCGACTGGCCAAGCTTTTGCAGGTATTATCTCTTACCAGTGCAGCAAAAATTGTTCCTGTTTACAGAGAACATTCACAGTGGCCACATCTTTTTATCCATGTGAATAGCAATCATAAAACCCAGGATATTAAAGGGTCTACCACTACAGTACAAAAAACTGTAGACACATGCCAGTCTAAAGCAATGGATTGAAAGAGATTTTTTTTTTCTTAACTTGAAAACCAACAGCAAAAAGCATTAATCCTGTTTTATTTTGGTTTGTTAAATGTAATATATTTCACTGTACTGATTTCAAATTAGTTTCTACATACTTGTTTTAACATATTGTGTTACACTTTACTGAGCTGTATTCTACTTATTTAAGGTATTTTGTGATAGGGAATGCTTAACATAATTGCTAACTGCTACAACAAGGGAATTCACGGAACAGCTAATTAACCAACTATGTCCTTTTTTTGAAGGGGGATAGACTCTACTACCCCGCCCCCCAAAAAAGAACTTGTTAGGCTTGTTATTAAATGGCCTATCACTACAAACATTTACAATGCAGCTGCATTAAGTAGAGCCAAAGTAATACTGTGTAAAGCAATGAAAACACTGATCCACCCTTAATGACTAAATTAACACTGAAATCAATATTTAAAATGTAAACAAGTAACTTTTTAAAAATTGTTTTTGCTGGAACTGCTCATGTTGTTGTGGTTTGTTGTGTCCTAAAGTAATGTAATGCTGTTTTAACTAAAATCCAGGAAGACTAGGACAGGTTTATGGGACTACTAATCGGGCTCATAATAAATAAACAAATAATACTGAAGCACCAAGGATGTGTTTGAGGTGATTTGGAAAGTGTCTACATAGTTTATCTATAACTGAACACAGAACCTGCAGTTTTTAGATGAAGCCTAAAATATCCTCCTCAACACATATCAATATATTCCAATATTAGATTTTATAAACTGTCTAAAAAGAGTATAGGCTTAAAACATGAACAAATGCATACTGCTACCATAATATGCAGCGATTAAAATTAGGGGAATCAACGCTTTGTATAGGCTCAGGCTCTCAGCTGCACGTGAGGCGGAAAACGCCCATAGTAACAGGTTCAGAGACCCTAGCAACCAGAAACCTTTATAAGCGAATGCAATAGAAAAATTGCACAAAGCTCTAGAAATATTTTCAATAAAGACAGCCTTTTTGTGTAGGATAAGACTTGTGTTTTAACCAGAAAAAAAATATCACCGTGCTTGCCAAACTAGAAAAAAGGAGGGTAGGTGGCTAAGTGGAAACAAAGCGTCGCGTCCAACAAATAAAACCGGTTTCCTTACCTGTGAAAATGCTGTCGACGCCCCCGGTGTCCGAAGGCTCGACCGAGCGTGGAAAGAATGTGTTTCCATGTAGTCCAGCAGCAGCAGCGAGTCTTTCTGTGAGTGATAATGACAACAAGCAGATGGGACGGGATGAGATGAGCGAGGCTACACTCTCCTCCGCTTTCAGTCCACGTTATCCTTCTCACCTTGCGGCTGACGTCACTCCGCCGGGCTCATCAGCAGCAACCACATGACGTGCAGTTGTACCTCAATCTGCTCCTCTGGCGCTTTTTAGCTTAAACCTCAAAACGCAGCGTTAACATCAAAAACACCAGGGAAAGGTGCAGTTTTTTCCTGTTTCTCTGTAAAAGGATGATAATAATAATTATTATTTTAAGTGAAATGTTAGCATGAATATCAAGATAAACAAGTTAGGGGAAGAACATTTATACATATAACCATTTGCGTACTTGACATACATATAAAATATTAATTTATATTAAGAAAACAAATATTTTCTTTACTGATTGCTCACACGTGAGGAAAGTTCAAGATTTTATATCGCTTAATAGACAAATAGGCTAATTTGATAAGAGCCAAAATGATCAGTAACACCGAGAACCGTGATAATAAAACAATGTTTATTTTTGCTATTTGTTTTAATTATTACAACAATGAATGTTAGATTTCAGAGCTTTTCCCATCTTTTTATTTAACTCTCTCCAAATAATGAAGCTTATCAGATAAAGGATATATATGTTTTTATGTAAAGTAACCTTTTGCTCTTTCATCCCCTTTATTCATGTGGATTCTTACAATAGTGTAGTGTTTCTTTGTAAAACTGTATCATATTATAAAATAAATATATTGTTTCTGTCACCTTGGTTCAACTTTTAATAAGCTCTGGAGGGGAGATTCTGCTGGTATCCGCCCAAATGACCTTAGCTATTAAAAAGAATATAGGGCTTTTATAGCTAAGGCACCATTTGTCTAAGCTTTTATGATGCAGAAGTACATTTGGAGAGCAGCCTAACCTCTAATAGTTTATTATTAGTCTCTAGGGTAAAAAGCAACCCATTAAGATGACTATACTGGCCCCTCTGACTATGAAAAGTTGTGTGACTATATGCAAACTCTGCATAGATAAAGTATATCATATTTTCAGATTTACAAGAAATCCTTTTTACTTGTCAGTGTACTATACCCACATGGCTATAGTACTCACAAAAAATAAGTCTCATAAGATTGTAAACAGCTGAACTTCTGCAGCTGTCACAATGAATAGCAGCATTGAATATGAAGAGCCTGACTCTGAATGACCAAGCAACAAAGCAATGTTGAAATAAATCTCACAAGCATCCGCTTACTGGACATTTCAGCCCTCTTTCCCTGTTGAAGGCCATAAGATGCAGCTAAAAATATAAGCATTTCCGGTAAGTGTTACTTATGCCACCAGTTTTTGCCAGACTGCCATTTGCGAGGTCAATAACCAACCTTCATGCTCACATTAAACAATGAATCAGCTGTGTAAAATAGCACATTCACATCCAAAGTCCCATCTGTCTAAAAGTTTGACCACTACTTCCTGAGATACATTCACAGCTGTGTGAAAATGCTACGTTATGGGTTATTTTCAGCTTCAGCTGGTCAAGACTGTAATATCTGAACACCTGCTACGTGAGCTGAGATGAAAATTTGTACAGGCATCCATACTGCCCGAAGGATGACTGGTTTATGAGCAAGCACCCATTGGACTAATGGCATTTCCATCTTTCTCACCTGGGTTTTGGGTGCTAACTGATCTGCTTTTGTTTAGCTCAAAGCACCACTGTGACTAAGCCTATCTTTCATTCTGCCCTCTCACTGCAATCTTATGTGAAATGCATCACGCTTCGTGCACACACTAAGGCAAAAGGAATGACTTACTTGCAGATATCTCATTTCAAACATACTGTGAAGCCCGGTATGACTCATTCACTCCAACCCTGCAGCAGTCTGCTCACAGCATTTAGGTGGAAAGGATCCATCCTCCTGGACAGATAAATTCCTTGTGACATCCTGTTATTGTTTTTACTGACCTCTCAGCTTTCCTACAGACAGTCTGGATCATTGCAAGTCTCCCTCTCTTTGTTTTTCTGCTTGTGTGTGCGTGTATTTCAGATATACTGAGGAAAAAAAGCTGGCAGAGAGCGCCCCACAGCAATAGAGGGCACAGAGGGCCAGCAGAGCTGTCTGCTCTCTTCCTGCTATTGTTTCAAGGACCCAGATGAGACTATGCAAGGTTACGCCTCCTGGACATCAGCTTGCTAACCCTCCTGTTGGCACGCTCCTCCTACGGCTGCTGTGCGTTTCCATGGAGATTGAGAATTTGGCTGCAGATGACTGCATCACCTGCTGAAAGGCAAATTGCAGACAGTAATAAACAATAATCTAACCTGAAATTTAAAATCTGCCCATTAAAAAAACACAAGAAAACGTCAGTGGTAACTCATAAAAAGAAATGCATTTATATGATTTATTTGATAATACTGAGGGTTTTTGTTTGTTTCCGTGTTTGTTTTTAGCTGTGATAATCACTATGGTAATTGTAGTTTCCTTCCATCTCCTCCTTCTTGTCCTCCTCTGTGTCCAAACTGAAATATCTCAGCATACAAATTGCATATAACTACATATGGATTTCCTAAAAATGCATATAGGCATCTATGGTGCCCAGAGGATGGATCCTAAATATGTTACATTTTCTCATATCCATAACATTAAATATATTTCAGGCCAATATGTCATGTATGAACTAAGATTAAATTAGCATTTGATCCATAGCAACACTTTGGGTTTTTTTGACTTTTCACTATGATTAATTAAAAATATGGCATTTGTTCAATATCTTTGCTCATAAATGACAACAATCTCACCAGGTTCAGTGGTGCAACACATCAGGGAGCAAGTGTTGTGAGCATGGACTCAAAAAACATTATGGCCTATTATATATTTCAATTTCATTTCATTAATATAGAACCAAATCCCCTCAAGGTGTTTTGGACTGTAAGGTAAAGCTCCTACAATAATATAGAGAAACCCCAAAAATAAGACAACCCCTGTGAGCAAACACTTGGCAATAGGGGGAAGGAAAAACTCTCTTTTAACAGGAAGAAACCTCTGGCAGAACCAGGCTTAGGAATGGGCAGCCATGCGCATTTATGGGTTACACCAGGGAGTCAAGCACTTCTGATTGAGAAGTTTTTCTTTTCCATTTGAGATGCAAACAAATTGTCCTTCCATTTGGAAAGTGAACTGTAAAAGTCACAGATAAAACTGTAAAACAAACCCTTTGACTTTACTGTTTCACTGACGATTGGTAAACATTTATTAATACATTTAAAAATCATACAAAATTAGAAAAAATATTGGGCTAATTCTTTAAGCATGCTATGCTTCCATTTGCTTGAGCTGACTAACTAAAGCCCTGCAGATCTGCTAATACACTGCATCAGGGTTGTGTGTGCATTGATGTGTCTGTGTGTGAGGGAGTGAAAGCTCATTTACATGTTAGAACTCCAGAAGTGTGCATTTTTATTACTTTGCACGTTTAAATTCCCTTTCTTGTTGGGTGTATGCACCCATGACCTCATAACAAGCAAGGCCAACGACTGAAACTCGATCTGGAGTGAGGAACTCTACCTGTGCTGACGATCAGGTTTGCATTCTTTAGCTGCCAAATTTCCTTCACTGAGCCATGCGTCACATTCGATGTTGTTACTTGGTTTATGCTAACAAAAAAGACTTATTGATAGGGAAATTGTTGATGCACGGGATTTTCATTAGCTTACACTGACATGTGTGCATTAAGCTGGATTGTTAAATCCCTCGGGCCTTCAGCTTTACCGTAGTAGACCTGGGAAAAGGGCCAGACATCTGCTGCCTAGCTCACGTCAAGCACGTGAAGCCTGCCCTTCTTATGTGGTATGCTGTACAATGGATTTTCGTGTGAATGACTTGCAAAATCTCCTGATTCTTGGTGTGAAGGGACAATTTGTGGATTTTTATCAAGTGTATGAACTTGGTTTTCATATTGCATATTAATATTGAAGTAATGAAATGATCTTTAATAACAAATTTCTCTTTGCCAAATCTAATGCAGTGTGCTTTTTTAGGAAAATAATAATGTTATGCCAAAAAAATTTAGAGTACTTCATCAATTTCTCACTTTATTTATCACAGTCATGCTTTAATGTCATGAACGTGGTTTAATGTGCTCAGACATATCAGACTTTCATTTGCATAAAATTATGGACTTTTTCTGTTGTTACTTTACAAGTGAGAGATTTAGCAGGAGTGTGGAGATTACATAAATTTTCAGACAATAGAAACTATTCAAGCTGGGCTGCACTTGATATATTTAACCAACTCGCCTTTCATTCAGATTAATATCCTGCTTTGGGATTAACCCTCACTTGAACACTTTGAACAAAGTAGCCTTGGTGAAATGTGAGCTCAGCAGCGAGTTGCAGTGTAATTTGACAGGGGAATTAAATATGTCAAAGGGGATGGGGAGAGGAAATAACAAGTAAATAAAAGTGTGCTTTGTTCTTCTGAAGTTACAGCTCAGAATGAACTCAGTGGAAATTTAGTGGAATGGGAAAAGTGATGACCAGTCTGTCTGTTGCTCTCCTTTTCACACATTGACCTCATGAATAGACACTTAGATGATTCAAAAATAATTAGTAAAAAGTACATATTCTCTCTTATCACTTTATTATTTACACTTTATTAGTGTTCAGCTGGACCTTCTTTTACCTTTAGACCCATGTTATTCTTTCTGGCATGGGTTCAACAAAGTGCTGAAAACATTCCTCAGAGATTTTGTCGATACTGACATGATAGCATCATTCACTTACTGTAAATATGTCGGCTGTAGATCTACGATGTGAATCTCCCGTATTCCAAAGATGTTTTATTAGACTGAAATCTGGTGATTATGGAGTGAACCCACTTTCATGTTCAAGACACAACTTTGAAATGATTTGAGCTTCGTGACATTGGAAGGACACGGTGAGCAAGAATACTCAGGTAGGCTTTGGTGTTTAACAGTGCTCAACTTGGGCCACAAAGTGTGCTGAGAAAACATCGCCCACACCATTACACCACCGCCATCAGCCTGAACTGATGCTACACGGCACTCTGGCTTCGTTCTTCCATGTTGTTCATGCCAAAATCCGACTCTACAATGCAACAGAAATGGATTTCAGACCAATCTTCTATGCGACACTTTGATAAGTTGCATCATCAGTTTTCCATTCATATTCAACAGCAGTGGCACCTATCAACAGACCTGAAGTACTCAGACCAGCCTGCCTGGCACCAACAACCATGCCATTTTCAAAGTCATTTAACTTAACTCCCACAATTGTTGCTGTACATGTACAATGACAATAAAGGGCTGTTCTATTCTAATCTATTCTGGCTCAGTTGGAACTTCAGCAGGTCAGTTTGACAATGTCTACGTGCCTAAATGCACTGTGACGTGTAGCATCACATGGAGGCATTTCAACTGCTGCCACGTGATTTACTGATTAAATAGCAGTTGCTAATAATAACGATGATGTAATAATCATAATTAACTAATAAAATTATTTTGTAGGTTTTGTGCTATTCAGTCACGAGACCACAAGATCAATATTAAGTCGTCTGCTTGTAACTTTAGCATCTCTTTTCCCCACTTTGTTCACAAATGGAATGATAAAGTGTTATTTATGTTCACTTTTCAATCTTCAGTTAGTATACACGCAAATTTTAATGCATTACTGCAGCGCCATCTCATTCCTACACCAACTACTTATTCAGAAGCTTGTAAAACTATTGCGCAGTTGCTGAGGTAAGTAGAAAGTGTAGGGAGGCATTGCTTCCATCAGCATCACTCTGCCGTTCGGGAAATGCAGTGCAACACCACACCAGCACCCCTCTGTGTCACAATGTGGGCACTACAGTTGAATCATAAATAAAATGTGATATCCTTCTACACTTAAAAGGTTCTCCGAGGGCATACAGATACACAGCGTGTGAAAGTTATATTCCATTTCTCACATATTGGTAACATGAGTATTTTTGTGCTTCTTTTAGCAGCGTGACAATAATTATTGAATTGCTTCTACATGTAACTTCTTGAATGAGCCACTAGAAGGAGCCCTTGCCTTTGTGTATCTCTACATAAAGCCGCAGGCTGCAATCAAAGAGCAATTGAGGGTGAAAGGAATGCTTTCATCATTCCTTTTTACTAATTGCTGGCAGTTCCCTGAAGATTTTTAACTTGTATAGGCATGAACTGTCACCATTGAGCTGTGAATAGCAGTAATATATGTAAAGCAAAGGAGCAGAGTATCTGTTTTGGTTGAAGAGTCAGTTGTCCAGGGAATAAGCAGGGATTCTTTCTTTTACTGCACACTTTTACTTTGTAACCTTTGTATATGATCCGGTTAACTGTGTTCACAGATGTTAAATTTCAGTCAGAATCTCCAAAGGAAGCTTTACTGCAGGGCGGACAGCAGCACGGCTCCAGCTGAGAGAAAATTACCCCTCTGCTGTTATTGCTGTTATGTGTTTTAAGATTTGGAAAGGTGCTATGTCATTTTTGTGCCTGTTCAAACAGGAAGAGCAGCTTTCGTACAGTCATTGCCAGAAATGAAAGGACGTCTCGGCCAAATTCTAAACATAGGTTTACATTTAAAGCTTTAACAGTTACTGGCATAGCCTACAAGGAACAGCAATACAAAGCCGAGAAGAAAAAGAAGCCAGAGGAGAAATTATTTTTATTGTTGCCAATGCAGATGAGAGAGAATGACACAATGTTGAATCACAACATAATCTGGTTAAGTGTCAAATCTACCAAAAGAATGCTTAGACCTTCAGATCTTTCTTCAGAGACGGAATATTGTTCCTCTCAGCATGTGCGTGATGATCACTGATTGCATTGGCAGGGTGGAGAGGAGCTCAATATTCAGTTCAAGTGCCAGAATCTAACACAGAGTGAAGATGGAGCCTGCAGCCAGTGGTGGGCAGCAAGTACTTCACTTATCTTAATTTTATGCCACCACCTCTACTTCACTATATTAAAGGGTGAAATATCATACATTTTACCCCTACTACATTTATCTAACAATCATGGCTACTAGATATAGTTAACATCATGGTTTTACATTAAAAAGCCCCATCCTGAGCCAATAAAGTGTAAAATGTTGTTAAAGAACAATCCTGGGCCTCTCCGCCTCAATTCCTTATAAAAACACTTTTTCATTGAGGTCTGTTGTCATATTTCACTTGTCTGTGTGTTCTTAGCAGTACTACCAAAGAGACCCTTCAAAGGAAATCTTTAGGCATTGGCGATCTCATTTTTTTTCTTTTTTCATACATCATTAATCAGCTCAATCAGCTCACAACCCGTCTAATTTCTCACTTGCAGTTCCCAGTAGATCAGCTGCTCTCAGCACTGGTCCTGCTAAGCGTCCTTTCCATACTATTCCATTCTATTGGGTTTTTTCCTTTTCTTAATTTTCACTGCTCTTATCTTGTACTTTCTGCCGTGACCAAAAAATTTCCCACGTGTGGGACTAATAAAGGTTGGTCTTATCTCACCTTATCATACATCGCACATAGTGCACATTAGATACATATATCTCCAAGCCACTTTGGAACTCGACCTCAACCACACCTCCACCTTTCATATTGTGTCTACTTAAATCAGTGTCACATCTGTTATCACTGATTGCACTGATACAGGGGTCTTGCTGCTCACCTCCTGAACTCATGCTTTCCACATTTGTGCATGGAAGGGTGGGGAGGTCGAGGAATGAACTATGTCTCCGAATGCAAAATCCTGCAGTTTGATATGACTGTCATTTTTTTTAACTATAGTGGAACTTAATGAACAAATTTTAAGCCATTCTAAATCTGTGGATGACAATAAGGTCTTACAGTATATCACAACAACAGCAAAAACAACAAAACCAGATAAAAAAAAAAAAAAAGCTATCTATCCAAAACCAATGTATCACTTTCCTTGTGCTTGGAAGTCTTGGTTTTGTTTGCTTAAATCGATGTTACACATCAGCAATATGCAAATAGCCATAGTATAAGTGCACTAAGGAAATACAGTCTTGTGTGAATTCTCTTTCCTGGGGCCATAATAATGACACTGTTTTCTGTACTCAGAAGAATCGCTGGTACAGCATAATTTCTGCAGAAAAAAAGTCCTGGTATTTCTAACAAAAAAAGAAAAAAGTCATGGGTGTACGAGTTGTAATTTTTCTACAGGGTGGGCCATTTATATGGATACACCGTAATAACATGGGAATGGTTGGTGATATTAAAGTCCTGTTTGTCTGTACTTGAGCGGTAATAAAAAAGTTTGTAAAAGTAACCATAAATATAAGGTCAATTGTGTGCAGTCATTTCTCTGTTCATTAATCTCCATCCATAGCTTAATTTGGTGCATTCACAGTTCATTTCACCTTTAAAAGTCTCTGCCTGCAGGAGATGTTCCCCTCCTTTGGCGCTAAGGGACAACATGTGTCATTTGCAGCTGTCACTCACACACTCTTGCTTTTGCTTTGAGACTCTATGCAGGCTGTAGAAGTCCCCTCTTAGATTTTTTTAAGTGCTTTGCATACTGTTACTTCATCTCGATGTTTTAACTTCAATGTGCAGAATGATGCATGTGCAGAGTTTGACACCAGACGCTGAATCTGAATTTCAAAATGTGTATATGAGCATAATTTTGTGACATAATGACTAGTTTGGAAATCTAACTTGTCAGTGAAGAAGAAGATGTCTTGCCTAAAGTATTGCTGCATATTTAAACTGTAAAAATTTATAGTATGATTTTAAAGCCTGTGACTAATAGCGTTAACAAAACACTTTGTATGCTGAAGTTATTGATCAGGTAGCAGACAGAGATTAGATGACATTCTCATAAGCACACTTATCATGACAGAGATGAGGGGTGGCTGAATCTGGGTGAGGGGTGGTTTGGGGTGATTCAATCATACTCACGCAGCTCAGACACACACTACATTAAAGCTGGCAGCACTCAGACACCGATTCTGGATTTGTAATTTTACTCAAGACAATACAGAAAGAAGAGAACGACAACAAGTACTTTTTGCACTCCACCTCTGCAGTCATGCTTAATGATGGTACATTTAAACCTCAGCATGGGATGATTTTTACTGTCTGAAATGTTGTTTAAAAATTGTTTTAAAAACCACCTTGGCTTTACATGTCTTTCTTAATATGTTTCCCCTCATTATTTATCAGTTTAAGATCACAAAATAAGCAAGAATCAAATGTTGATGAAAACTCTCTTTCAGCTACAAATATATTTACAAAGAGATTACATTAGTTTAAGTTGCAAAAATAATTAGCACGGTTGATACTTGGATATGGATCAAGCAATGTAGCTGGGTCAAAAAAAGAAGTCTTTATTGACCTTGCTAGGTTATGTTCTTCCAAAGGTTCTTTCAAAAGTTATCTTATTTTATAAAGGATAATCAGGTCAATTATGACAATTATAGCCAAAATGTACCTTCTTCCAAAGATGCAAGAAGCATAGAGATGGTCATGCTGCGATATGTGCAATCAAAATCTTACTTAAACAGAAGAACACAAGCGTAGGGTACCAGGGTGGGGCAGTGGTGCACACTGTTACCTCACAACAAGAAGGTCCTGGGTTCAAATCCAAACTGAGGCTTTTCTGTGGGGAGTCAGTGCACGTTCTCTCTGAGTACTTCAGCTTCCGCTCGCAGACCAAGAGACGTACATTGGGGTAGGTTAATTGGAGATTCTGAGTTGGCTGTAGGAGTAAATGTGAGCTTGAAAGGTTGCCTGTCTTTGTGTGTTCTCCCAGAGACAGACTGACAACCTGTCCAGGGTGTAGCCTGCCTCTCACCAGCTGTGACAGCTGTGATAGGTTCCAGCACACTCTCCAACTCTGAATTGGACAAGTGGAAGAAAATGGATGGATGTACATACAAATACAAAGTAAGAATTTGATATGTTGTGCCATTATGTGTAATAATATTTTGGGTGGCACAGTGGTTAGCGCCTTCGGCCAGACAGCAGAAAGGTCCTGGGTTCCTGGTCTAAGAACTTGTATGTTCTCTCCACTACTCCAGCTTCCTCCCACAGTCCAGACACATGCATGTCGTTAGGTTTAGTCATTCTAAATTGGCTGTAGGTGTGAGTGTAAATGGTTGGCCATCAGCCTGTCCATGGTTTGCCCTGCCTCTCAGCCTATGATAGCTGGGACAGGCTCCGGTAGAGAAAAGCAGTACCTTGAGAACACTTTCAGAAATATTACATTCACTTCAATACTTAGTGTAAAGCCCATTATGACACTGACAGTCCTTTTTGTTCACTCTGTTGTAAACCACACGAAGCAGCTCGATAATATATGCTGCAGCGCTCCGCAAGAAAGTATGTGACTGTATACATTACATTATGATTAATAACAGTCTGATTCATATACAATTGATTGAAAAAAATTAAGTGGTTGATAATAAGAGCACACTCGATCCTCACTGATGTATTAATATCTTAATGTGGGAGTTAACAATATGGACTCATTGCTCGTGGCAGCTTCTTGGCGCCAATCCAGTCTTCACAACAGAGCGAGAAGACAAAGATATGGAGATGCATAAAAGAGAGGGTGGATCACTGCGGGGCAGAAAGACGTGCTGTGTGCTGATTTATAATACATTTTTAATAGCATCACACAAAGAAAAATGATCTTGCCCGAGTTGCTCTTCCAAGAAGAGTTCAGCCATAGCATTGGGTATTATCTGTCTGTCTTCTGGTTTCATCAGTCAAGCAGTTTGTCTTTTTTGTCCTCTGCCTGCTTTTTTAAACTATGAAACCAATGATGATGGAGCGCTTCTGAGTGCAAACTTACTTTCAGTTCCATTGCTTAATGATCAGATTAATCATTTTTAAACACGTCACCATAAGCAGCTCCATGCTCTCCTCAACAAGGTTAAAGAAATCAGCTCCACGTGACTTTCATGTCTGTCCACTGAACTTAAAGCTGGAGCCAGAAGATGGTGAGCCTAGCTTAGCACAGACGCTTAAAACAAGGGGGAACGAAACCTCTTTCTCTGCTGATACTTGTGGGCTTTGTTTTTTGAGTTATCAACAAAACAACTACCCCTTTCTGTTCCTTGGGAGAAGTGGGCCAAGTGCAAATCCATTAAATATGTAGAGTAAAGTCTTAAGCTTGCACACCATTTACAGCCACCATGGGACCTGGAAGATTGGGGTTAAGAGGCAAAAGGGGGGCACATAGGTATGAGCAAATACTTAACTCCATCAGCCGTTGCTGACCCAGATTCTCAGCTAGGGTGTGTGGTGTTAACACTTTTACAGTTTACATCTTTAGGCACAGATGTATCAATAAAGTCTTTAGATTATCATGATTGCAAAGATGCAAATTAATTTCACATTATATATGTAACTGCTTGTTAGAAGTTCTTACCGTAATACTGAGATCATTTCATTTTTCATCAGGTGAAACATCTCGCTGAAATAATACAACTTGTTTGACAGTACTGTCCATAGAAGCCAGTTGGGTAGCAATAGTAAAAGAATAGTAAAATTATCACCATTTTTTGAATTTTCCCTTTCAGATTGCACAGAGAAGCATGGGTAAAGAATGGCTTCACATATTTGTGGAAGGCCTCATTTTGTGCAAAGACACTCATAAAAAAATAAACCATTTAGACTTTGCCTGGAAAAGAGTGATCGCTGCAGTTGCCCCCCTGCCACTGAGAATGAAAAAGGAGCCTCAGCGAAGCACAGGCCACGTTTCTCAGTAAATTTTAAGTACAGCTTATCCTAGCGATGCAGTTCGATGAAGCTGCAATCAATTTAATGTGGCTGCATAATGATAAAAAAATGGTTTGCCATGAATTTAGTGATGGATGCTGAGCATTTCAAATGTGACATTTAAGTGTTTTCTAATTACAAGTGTGCTGGTAAGTAAATCATACAGTGTAGCGTCCTGTTTGGTTATATTATTGCTTTTACATACACATATTTCCATGAAAGACGTTAAAAGTTTGAAAACCCACTTCAGTCTGCGAGAGATTGTTTGAGGTGTATAACCAGAGATAGATATGAGACAGAGGAGAGAGGAAAGATATGTGCAAGAATCGAAGATACAGAAATAAAAAGAGTGATACAGGAATCACAGTGGCTCGTTTCCTTTTTCATATGCATCACATCTGATCCAAGGTCGACTTTTTGAGTAGAGAGACGAGGTGGCGAAGACAAAGTCAATTTCCTATTCAGCTTCAGACTGTTACTGACAACTCCTGAGCCTTAAGATGAGTAAGAATACTGGCAATTAATAAATGTAATGTAAAGCTTACAATAAATATTCTCTCATTGGGATAAAAGGTTTAAATTTAAATTAAACGTAGCTGGAAAACAAACGTTAGTGTTATTAGAGCAACAAGGCTGATGTGTAGGGGGGGGGGGAAAGCTAGAATTAGAAACAGCTTTACTGGTCAAATGTTTTGACTGCAATAAAGATAAAGACCAGTAGTGGTTTACACATTCACCTAATAAATGAAACATCCTCAGTTTAATCCCAGGAAGAAATACAAATCTCTCTGGGGTTACATGAGGAAGGGTAGGAAGGGTAATGCAGCGCTGAAAAGGCTTACCTCTGCTGCGTTACCCCTACACTCTTATTGGGTAAAGCTGCTTCAGGCGACTGTTGTTGTGATTTGGTTTTATATAAATAGAATTGCATTCAACTGAATTGAACTGTCTGAGCTCTCAGGACGTCTGACCAGTTGCTCCTACATATACAAAAACCACAGAGCATTCTCCATGGTTGTCCCTAAGTTGTGGATTAATTTTGTTTAAATGTTAGACATCGGTCTACAATGTCCATTTTGAAAACTCATCTTAAAATGCATTTATACTCTTGGGCTTTTGATCCAGAATCAGGCACTGATCTTACTTGTTATTTTTATATTGTAGTTCTTTCTATCAGTGTTGTTTTTATTTATTTATTTTTATCATTTTCAATGTATTTATTCCCTTTCTTTGTACAGAAAAAGGGTAATCCTGTGTCTGTTTTAAAGTGCTTTATAATTAGAGTTGTATGGTATGATACTCGCTGTGGTGACTCCTGTGAATAAGGGAGCAAAGCCACCAAAAGTAGCTTTCATGTAGTTATTTCAGGTTCACAGGCTGCAAAAGTAGTGCAAATGAGTGAATCCAAGAATATAGATAACATAATTTTATGCGTACCTCTAAATGTAGTGATTTAATGTCATAGAGAAAAGTAAATAGCCCATAACATAATCTGCACCCAAGACCATTCTGAAATCTTTGAGGTTTTTCTCTAATCATATCTGAATGCGCAGACACACAGAGAAGAAATTGCAGCCATAGTGCTAAAAGATGGTGCACAGTTCTTAATGTGGGAAAGCTCAGGCTGAAATCTGGGACACTCATTAGAAGCCTTTTCTAAAGGCCTAAATCAACGCATGAAATCGTGTGGTAAAAAACGTCCCTGGTCTCATTAAAAAAATTAAAACAAAAAACAAAAACCTGTTAGGCATATGTGTGAGACGTTTGAATCAACAGGCAACCAGAGGGCTGCGTCAGACTGCAGAGTGTCACATTGTTTTACGTCACATCAAATCATGAGATAATTTAAGCTACTAGCACTTTAAATGTGTCCAATTTTGAGCTCTGCGGGGACCATCGTGCCACCTGCTATTGTGAACAGGAAGCAATATAGTTCAATTCAGTTCAGTTGGTCTGTCTGTCTGTCAGCCACCCACCAAATAAATATTCAGTATATGAAGATGAATACTACTGATTATCTGTATGTAGATATATGTTTTTGGATTTTGTGTCCATTTATGTGATTAAACACATCTCCAATCTAAGAATGGCCCTTAAAGAAAGAAGTAAAAAAAAAAAATAAAAGCATATTTTACATGAATTATCACAGCAGCTTGGCTTGTGAAAGATTTAGTTCTTCAGAATCCACCTTTGAACACACTTGTGTTGTGATTAAATTGTTGCCTGTCAGCATTTACATAAACGGAACTCACAACAGTCTACAGTTTCCAGCTGTTACTAACACATCATTGACGTCACGCTTGCAACTTCCTGTATGAAGACTGTCCCATTTTTATAGAACCACATGTGTAAAGTCGAATAGTCGAATAACTGTAGTCAACTGTCTTAGTGTGTGGTGGGTTTATTGGGTATAATGATGATAATAATAATAATAATAATAATAATAATAATAATAATGATGATGATGCTTCACAGGACAAGATCAGAAACAAACAATAAATGAAACATTTAAGAGATCAAAGTGAAACAATAAATAAGGTATAGAAATTCTGGCGTGACAAAAAGACAAAAAGGAGAAAAAAGGAAAAACAGGTAATTAAAGAAAATATAATTCATCACTAGGAGAGGGCGATCAAACAAATCTAAAACATGACATAATTCAACATGTCAGGACCCGGGCACCCCAGTGCATTCTCTGTTTCTGTGTGTGTGTGTGTGTGTGTGTGTGTGTGTGTGTGTGTGTGTGTGTGTGCTTTGTGTTCAAGATTGTCCATAGGCAGGGCTCCTCTTGAGTCTCCACCCAACTCACCTGTGGCTGGTTCCCCACATGTGGAAGATGAGCAATTAGGGGCTCCTTAAGGCGTGGGTAGACGGCCAATCATCACTGGAACATTGATCTGGATTGTGTGGAATGGCTGCTGGCTTGGTTTGCAAGTTGGACTCCCTCCTGTGTGGACACCCCTGAGTCCCCTTGGAGCCTTCCCCTTCCTGGATATCCCCCACGCCACTCTGTGCATTTTCACCATACTGATCTACCTGTA
The DNA here is from genome assembly GCF_000239375.1 of Pundamilia nyererei. NCBI lineage: Eukaryota > Metazoa > Chordata > Actinopteri > Cichliformes > Cichlidae > Pundamilia > Pundamilia nyererei. The sequence goes on from NW_005187497.1 coordinate 1,262,003, forward strand.
AATAAAAACTTCAGTCTGCCTCTGTGAGCTCTGTCTTTGAGTCCATTCACCTAGTGCCTTTTTCAGTGGAGGCTGAAAAAGGCTGTCCATAAAACACATTTCTTTCAGAAATCCCAGTAGATGAGCAGTTTCTGAAATACTAACCTATTTGCCATCAACAATCATGCCAAGCTCAAAGTCATTTAAATCACCTTCCCCATACTGATGCTAAGTTTGAATTTCAGCAGGTCATCTTGACCATGTCTACATGCCTAGATGCACTGGGTTCCTGAAATTTGATCGGCTGGTTAGATATTTGCATTAACGTGCAATACACCTACTGTGCACTCTACATTTGCCTGGAAAAGAGTTGTCTATCTATCTATCTATCTATCTATCTATCTATCTATCTATCTATCTATCTATCTATCTATCTATCTATCTATCTATCTATCTATCTATATATATATATTGTCTCTTTTTTGATTAATATAGTTTTACAATAATCATTCTGCTTTTCTCACTTTCAGCAGTTTTAAAAAAATCCTTCACATTTCATTTTTGCATCTGAACCCTTTTTATTCTACATTAGTCCCACATTTTTGCAGTACTCTTTCCAAAGCCAGTAATGTTTTTCATAAAACTATAAAACCATTTGGTGTCTAAATCTTGAAATAATGGTCTTAGTTTTTATTTACTGATCACAGATTTGGAAGGGACAAGGGGTGGTATCACTTCCCCTTAGAAATATGATTGGTCCCCTCCTCGTGCCTCCCCACCAAGACCGTTGCACTAGAGTACCGTTAATCTTACAATGCCCAACAACACCATTGGATGAAAGCACTGATTGGATGAGGAATGTAGCTGAGTACATTCAATCAAGTACTTGAAGTAGTACTACACTGCTATCTGATTTTTCTCCACTGTATTCTGAATACAATTACTTCACTTTGTACTCTATACTATTTATTTTGAAGCTTTAGTTACTTATTATTTCTGGATTGCATTATTATGGACCAAGTTACTTAGAAACTTGATCCAAATATTTAAGGTCTACAAATACTGCAAATATTTAAGGTCATGAACATTACAAACATATATATATCTCAGCAATTCAATAATTATAACTTACTAATATCGTGTATAGCAGCGGTCCCCAACCCCCGAGTCGTTTGTGAGAGTTGAGGCTCGGGTGTGAAATTTGTGGTTTTCAGGGTTTTTATTTGTTTTTAGCGTTATTTTTTTAAATTGTTTTTATCGTTAACTCGGTTTCCCTGGGTCTTTTCCCGTGTCTTATGAATAAATCTTCTTTTTTTGGTACTGGTCTTATTTTGTTATATTTATCCGCGACACCTTAAAGGCCAGTCCGTGAAAATATTGTCAGACCGACAAAGGCGCAAAAAAGGTTGGTGACCGCTGATGTATAGGATCCTAAAGTTGACTTTCACATGTATACATTTACTTTATGTACTTTAAATATATTTGAATATACAATCTGTGAACTATTAAGCTATTTAAATAGAATTATAACCTTTAAAGAAGTAAACAAATCTATTATTTATAAAACTGTTCATCACAAGGTTATGTTTAAATTCTTTTACAGCTCCACTTTTCACATAATAAATCTGCTATAGGACGCTGGGCTGTGGAAGATCTTGAGAATTTGTGGTTTTAACAGCAGTTATCTACACTTATCAAATTTTGGTTTCATGCGCCCTTCCTCCCCCTTTCCGCTGTCTTCATGGTCCCCTCCTGTGCCACCCCATTTAGAAAATCCTGAAAACGCCCCTGATTGACTGCCCTTGCATAATTGCACACATGTGAAAAAACCTTTAACTGGTCCTGCAGTGACATTTGCACCAAAGCAATGGAGAAAACCCGTAATGTATGTGAAAGGGTGCCTCCGCGGGCCACCACTCTGTGCACCACTGCCATCCACCGTGGCTCCATCAGTCTCCGCCTCCTTCTCAGCGCCGCCCTCAAGGAGTGACTTGGTGTTGAAGCACAGAGAGAGAGAGAGGGACTCTGCAGACTCACACACACACAAACAGAGACACACACACTCTGAGCTCCTCACACCAGCTGCTGTCTCTTTACTAACGGGACAACTTTAAACCTCCTGGATACCACAGTGGACCCTCTGCTCAGTGTGAACACCCCGGACTGAGGTGAGTGCAAACATCCACACATGTTGCCAGCTCTCTTTCTAATTTCGGGTGTGTTTGCCGTGGACCGCTTGAGACTAAACCAGAAGATGGAAGAAGGGAATTTTTTTCCCCCGTGGAGGAAAAGGGGGCAGTAGACAGGCAGGAGGAGAGGCATGTCCGGCTACTGTTGGAGCACTCCGAGCTAGCGCACTTTACCGCCTTTAGCGGGTCACCAGACGCCTTACTGAGCTGTAATTAAACCGGTGAAAAGCGTCGTTTCCGCTGCTGGCGCCAGTAAACACAACAACACGGGCTGAGCGGCTTTAACATCTCCTCATGGATGTTGGTATAACAGCGCTGCGGTGACACACATGGGTCTTCCCCCTCCTTTAGTCCGGGAGTGCTGGCTGGCTGCTGCTGGGACACCGGGACTGTTTGCAGCGGGCGAAGCTGCAGATGTTTATTTTGCATTTACTTTGTGAGTTTGAGACTCCCACAATCCAGGCTGAACGGACCGATGTTCAAGCTTTACGTGCCGACGAGCAGAGTCTTCGTCTTAACTTTTATATAGGACATTTTCGTATGTGCACTCATACAGTTTCCGCTTTATTGTTACTGTAGCATGCTCACTTATTCCTCCCCTTTATGTGATTTGAAATGATTAGTCTAATATGTAACCCTTATATGTATGAGTATAATAAAGATGTACTTAAAAATGACCCTAAATGTTATATTAAATGTGCAAACTGCCCCTTTTTGTCCATCAGCAGTGCAAAATCCTGCAGAATAACCAGCAAATGCCAAAATCAGCCATTAAAATCACTAACAGTACTTTTCATTGCTGATTTGTTTGATAATCACTTTATCCATTAAAGGATTTGGTCAAATATATTCAACCAGGGTTTAAGCATTAGCTTATACTCCCCTAAATACTGCCTTTATCATGTCATAATGCACCCGCCCACACCCCCAAATCCCTAAATTCATCCAACAGTCCAACAGTCTAAAGAGATTCACTTCACAATGACCTCAGACAGAAAAGAGCTTGAAATTCTCATGTAAGCAGCTTTAACTGGCAAATATGTTGGCTTTTTTTTTTCTAACATAAGTGACTAAAACGTTTGAAAATGGCTGCTATTTTTATTTCATGACCACAACTCGTTCTGTGCTGGCTGCAATGCACATCAGGCCACATTAAACATCTGTTTGACCCTCCCAGTGCTGTGATGACATCAGTAGTGTCCTAATGTGCTGCTTCCAGAGATGTGCACCAAACATCATCAGCAGCGTTCATCTCGTTTTGTGCCAGGTGTACCCGTTGCTAAGACAGGTGGGCTTCTTGCCTGGCTGTGTTACCTTTAAATCTTTGATGTGTGGAGACCTCCTGAACGCTTTCCGCCTGCTGTTCCTCTCAGCATCTGCACTGGCTGTTGGCTCATGTTGGGGAGTGACAGTTCACTCTGCTGTACTGCGTGCATGTCTGCTGTACATGCATGTGACAACACAAGAGCGACGAAGCGTGTCTGTACACGCGAAACATCAACACCCAAATCTAGGACTCCTGCAGGTGTGCATCACAAACAGGAGTCCGGATTGTGCTGCTGCTAAATATACTGTGCAAGTTGGTGCTTAACTAGATAACCACTGACTACCAGAGGTCAACTGTACCAGCTGAGCTCACTCTGCGATGCAGATAGAAATATAATAAACTTGAGGGTGCAACCCTTGTGTGACAGGTAGCAGGGAGGCCCCAGGAGGGATCAGAAATAAAGAGCAGTTAGACGGCATTCCTCTGCAAAGTTTTGTTGCTGGATTCGAAAGGATATCTGGATCCAGATTAGTTTGCAAAATTTTCATGAAGAAAAAAGTTTGTATTTGTGAATATATGAGGCGACTCCAAAAGTTTATCACTTCTAAATTGGGGGCAAGCTGTGCCTTTAATGCAAATTTGGCCACACTGTTTTGAGTAATAATGCCGATAATCAATCGAACAGATAAACTCAACCCCCAGCTGTTGTTATTTCAGGTAACAGCGACTGTCATCCCATCAGCTGCTGATTAATAGGTCACACATTAACAAGGTCAAAGGTTAAACTGGTTGAACTTTAAGCGAAGCGCTAAGATGTAAAGTCTATATCTTTGAAACATGTAAGATGTGGCTGTGAACTGATTTTAGTGTAAAAGTTAAACTTTAGCTGTGAAAAAAAAGCAACTGACAACTATTAGGGATAAAATAAACTGGAAAATACAGTGAAATCCCCAGAAAATGTTGAAGCCTTGTAAATGTACTGTAACTGCAAACTGCCTCTATGTTGGATCAGATCGAAATCGAAACTGTGCTGATAATGAATTTCTCTCTCTGAAGTTATGCGCGGTAACTGATGCCACATTCAAGCGTAATATTGCGACGTCTGCCTGCCGTTATTGTTTAGCTCACACACAAACCCACACAGGCACATTAACATGGCACTCGTCCACATTACCAACAGCAGTTATACAGAGTAATGGCAAAATTATATTCCTGTGAGTGTCTGAGTGAGTCGTCTCTGATCTCTAAGGAGCCCCATTGCTATGCTTCACTACTCCCTCCTCACTGAAGAGCTGCCTCCATATATTCTCTGCAGCTTTGTGCCCTAACTGATGTTTAATTATTCCAACACGGTGATTTGACTGTTGCTCATAAAATATTGAAACAGAAACAGCCCTGGAGGGATGCTGAAACACTGGCCTCGCTTGATACTTAAATAGGGCCTGCAGTGAAACGGGGCATCAAAGCAGGTCAGCAGAAGCGTGAAATAAAACTTGTTTCTTTGTATAAATTGGAAATCTGTTTCTCAGCCGCTTGCTGCTAAACAGGTCTTATCTGAGCTGCACCCCAAACCAGTGCGCTTTCTTACTATGGAAAAGCGATTATTGTAGATCAGCGCTCTGATTACAGCTAGGAGCAGGCACTGACTGCTAATCTGTGGTCTTAATACTAAGACAGGCAAATCGCAGGGCAGCTATCAAGCCTGCTTAGAGGTCCTCAAAGTCCACAGCCGTCTCCTAAGGTGTAGATTTGTTGATTTTTGTTGCTGTCTTCAGGTTGACTTGAAAGTGGGCTTGAGTGTGAATGCTTTTATTTTGCGGTTGGGTATAAATCACCAGGGAAGGAATGCTGGTCAGGTAAATTTGCTTTAAGTGCACTTTCAGACCTCTAATTTGTTTGCTCTGCTCTAAATCTGTAGGTGATTTTGTAAACTTTGCTATGGTTTCTTGTAAGGCAGGGAAAATCCAACAAGCCAAAATATACCAATGCAAACACTATACTCACTGGTCAGAAGAGCAGAGTAAGATGTGAAGCAGAAGGTCCCACGTTCATAGTGAGACCTCGGTTTATTATCTGCTTTGAGCTTACACATGACCTATTTTGATTGATCATGCAAGAATAAAAAATGCCCGTCACAATTTTCCAAATTCTGACATAATGTAGTAAAATGTTTGGTTTCGTCCAACCAACAGGCCAGAATTCAGATTCTTATTTTCCAATCTAAGAAAACAGGCAATCATTCAAACAGGTTGGCTTTAAAAAAAACTGCATGATTGCTAATTGTGTTTAGTATGATTTAATAATCCTTCATCTGTCTTTCATCATCACACATTTTCACTTGTGTGGCGTTTCTGCATGTATTCATCTAATTTATACTCTCCTCTGGACCGTCTGTGAAGTGGTGGGCTTCAGCTGAGTAAATACTTAAGTGATCAGTGGGAGTAATGGCGGATCCCCTGCTGACTGATGCTAGGATATCTTAACCCCCCCAGCCCCCCATGCGAACCCTCACTGAGAGGATAAAACCACAAACATCAGTGCTTTGCAGAGATGCGCGTTAGCTTCTTTAGCACCACGCAGCCCTAATCAGTCTGCTCGGTGGGTGGGGGTTTAGCTGCAGAGCATTTAATCTGCAAATGGTCACTGTCCACTTAAAAACCAGCAACTCCAATGTGATTGGTTTTTTTTTTAAAGATGCCACCTGAATTGAACCTGCTTTTTCATTCCATTTTGGAAACGGTAAAGTCGACAGTTCAGGTGCAGAGAGCTGCGATGTGCCTCTAAGCTGCTGATCAATAAGACAGTTGCACACCGCTTAATGTCCCAGCATGGGGACAGCGGTGTAAATGGATTTGTATTTATACACCACTTTTCCATCTTTACTGAGAACTCAAATGGCAGTTGTACCGCCACCTTCTCGCTGCATTTAGCAACTTTTTTTTCTTCTTCTCTCGCTCTCTCTCTCAGAAAAAGCTTCAGAGAAACATGTACTCCTTTGTACTGACATTACCTTTTTTTTTTTCTCTCTCAACGAGGTCTTGCTCTCCCGGCGCAGGTACAGCTCTCCCTCTGACTCTGCTCTTTCCAGCAAGTGAGCGAACAGCGAGCTTTTACCTCTGACAGAGTGCACAGCTGAATGGAAGAGAAAGTATGACACATTCTTTGGTGTCTAAGTTTTTCTCTCAGTTAACATTGTACGTCTGCAGCCACGGTCGTTAACTTGTTTTGTTGTGTAAGGTGATTTTGAGTCCCCGGCACTTGCACGAAGCTTCAAATATCCACTACTGAAAGTCCAAAGGCCGGCAAAATGGCTTTCGGGACAGTGCTGCTCCCGCATAGTGAGCTTTTGAAAGGGCCATAATTGTGTTTCTAGTGACTGTCAAAGCTCAACCAGAGTCCCCTCACAGCGAGTCTGACAGCTTCTCATGGCTGGTTAGCTCTGACTAGCAGCTCTACGTCTCTGCCCAGGCTACATTGTATCCCCTGACCCTCCCTCTGTCACACACTAACCACAGGGCCTCATCTCCTACACTTGTTGGTCTCGCTCCCCTGCTGTATTTTCTGAATATCATGGAGGGGGACCTGCATGACTTTGAAGAGGTAGATGCCCTTAACACTCGTCATTGATGTTCTTATAGCAGAGCTAAAGGTTCTATTTCAACTTTTCTGCTGTTGCCGTTAAAGCAAAAACAACACATCTTTATAGGTTTTCATGTTTATAGAGTGTCTGTAAGGATTTAGGGTTTTGGCTTTTTTTTAAATTTTTTTTTTTATAACCCCCTGCTATAAATATACACCTTTCAGCCTATTTCTCTATGTGCTTTTTTTCTGCAGAGACAGACCTGCCAGAGTAGTCAGTCAAGCAAGCTAGTGAACAGGAAGTGAGCTCATAGAGTTTGAGGCTTGCACTGTGCTCAGGAAGGCATTTGACTGAGGGGGGATTGTAAAGGTTTTTTCCTCACATTGTTGTGTGAAGCACACTGAGCCTCTCTGGTTTTCTTTGAGTTCAACATATGCCTCTTTCTATACACATGAAATTCTTGGATTGTTTTGTACTCCTATTGACGGTATTGTATCTATAACCTACAGATACCAGGCAGTAGTAAAAAGACTCTCAGGTGAAGGCTGCAAAATAGTCGCTGTTCACAGAGTGTCGTGCTTTTATTCTGCTCTCCTGATGAGCAAAATGGCTCTTAGATTAGACGACCACAGCTGTTGCACTTCAAAGGGAAAATTCAGCCAACATTGAAAGTGTTGTTGAAACCATCCTTGGGTCTGTGTGTGTGTGTGTGTGTGTGTGTGTGTGTGCATCCCTGCTTTTTGATGGCTTGTTTTTATGAATTCTCCCTGCATTGTTGGAGATGGTCCCTTTAATGTCTGCTTCGCTCTGTCTTGCTTCTCTGTCTGTGCCCTGCACCCATTGGTCTAAAATTGACCGCATGCTCTGGTGCTTGGTCGTGCCTGGTCGTGCCAAGGCTGCAGTTGCACAGTAATTGTGTGTGTGTGTGTGAGTGCGTTGTGGTTTGAAGTCTTGTGTGGTTTCTTCTGCATTGAGCTTGCATGACCGTAGATGCATCTCCAAGTTTGTCCCCTTTTTCTTTTTCCTTTTTTATTTTTTTGGCCTGTTGGTGTTCTGTGAGCTTAAAAATAGTGCTAACTGATCTGTAGCTATGATTCCTTAACTGTAGGATCTCTTCAAAATGTTTGCATCTGTATCTCTTTAAAAATTGATGAGTGAGCACAAGTTTATCTGAAAGCTTCCTTTTAGTAAACCTCACAAGAGACCAAATGTTTTAAAAGTGCATCAGTGTCTAGACATGATGATGATCTACATGTCCTTGCTGATACACAACACTTCCAGCATTAATCTACAGAAAGGACAGGGAGTAGAGCGGTACCACAGTTACAGGGATGTGGTCATTTCTCTTCTGCTGTGGTTCACAGTCGCTGCAGGGCTGTAGTCCTCCAGCTATCTAATTACCTCCTCTAAGGATGTTTTTATGTTTTCCTGCCTTATCTTGAAGTTGTCTCAAAGTGTCTTTTGATTTGTGTTTCTTTTAAAATGATTTTTTTGATGTTGCAAACGGTGATTTTATTACAATTCTTCGTTCATTCTCATCTACTTTAATGTAAAGAGTGGCATGCTTATTCCATAATTATGTGGGGCAAGTTTCATTGAGATTAAAACAAATACAACACAAGTAAAAACCAATTGCAATAATTCCATACAGACAAGTGAGCGTGATTAAGAAAACACAACATTTTCTAACATTAACGTGACAAATTTAGACTGCTAGTGTTATAATTGTTTTTTCTAAAAAAACCCAAAAACTCTGTGTCTGGTTGTTCAGCTGAATTGCTTCTGATGATCTGCCTTCCTACTTATTTGCTTTTGTTCCAGTCTGTGGTATCATTTACTCTTTCATAAAGGTTTTTACCTTTCTTATTTATCATAATGTAATAACAATTTCTATCTTTCCTTTCGTCTTGTGTTATGAATATAAGCAACTGAAGTATATACCAACCCTCAGTATTGGTTGGTTGGTTGGTATTTGGGGCAGTGATCTAAGCAGAGATGCCCAGGCCTTCCTCTCCTCCAGCCACATCCTCTGGGTCTTTTGGGGAATACCAAGGTGTTTCCAAGCCAGCCGACAGAGAGATTTAATCTCTCTAGCGTGTCCTGGATCTACCTTGGGGTCTCCTCTTGGTAGTAATTGTGGGAAACACTTCACCTAGGAGGCATCCAGGGGACATGTTATTGAAATGCCTGAACCCACTCAGTGGCTCCTTTCAGCATTTAGGACTACCTCTGCTCTCCTGAATGACCAAACTCCTCACCCTGTCTCTAACGATGAGCCCAGACACCGGTCGAGGGAAGTGTACTTCTTCCGCTTGTATTTGCATATTCATCTGGCCATGATTAACAGCTCATCGAGATGATCACTGTGGGAGTGAACTGCCCAGTACATTGGAAGCCTCCCTTGTGTGCTCAAGTTTCTCTTTACCACGATTACTACAGAGCAGACACTGCAGAGGTTCTCTCACCAAATACAACCTTAGCCCCTATCTCTAAGAAACACATTTAATATTCATATGTTGGTATTTTTCTATTTATCAAAAGCCATATTGTTATTGCCATAAATAATAATATTGTTATCAATGTTACATTTTGCTGGTCAGATGTGCTATTTGCCTTCACATTTCTGCAAATCTCCAGAGTAGGGGGGCAAAGTTGGCGTGAACCATTAGGCTGAAACATCCACATGAACAGGAAGTACACCGGGTGGAAATAAAGTGGAATTATCCTTTAAGAAACCCCCAAATGACGCATATGCTCATTCACCTTTCACTCACGGAGGAGCATCAAATTGCCCAGCAGGAAGAACAGATTGTGGCGCTCTTCTCTTTTTCTGCTTTTCTGAATCGAACAAATACAGACGAATATTTGCTTTGTAGAAAAGTAAAATGAGAAAGCGGCACGTAATCTCTGACTCTCGCTCTGCCCGCGGTTACTGGCACGGTGCAGGCTCACTGCGTACTCATCTTGGTTTAGTAGTGGATTAGAAGTGACACTTACTGCAGGCTGGCTGACTCTAACCCTTGTTTACTCTGGCTGGGTTTTAGCCGGGGACTCAAACCGTTATTAAGCAGTGAAATGACTCGAATGTAAGGCAGAGAGGAAAGAAAGAATAGGAGGGAAAATCTAGCAGGGACAAAAACCTAAAGAGCAGAAGATATTTCCTGAATCTGCCTGGAGATAGAGCACACTGACTGCAGCAGGGTGGGTTATAGACCCTCGAGGCCAGGGCGTGTCGTGGTCAAACCCTTATATAAATAAACAAAAAGATGCTTCTAAAATAAACACAAATTGCTCGTGTTAGTGTGCAGCGGATTGACGAGTAACTCCACCCAGGATCCGGAGCGGACAGCGGGCGCTAAACATGAGCTGCTGTCGTGTGCAGGTCAAGCTTTCCTTTGCTTTGGCGTCAGGCCTTTTGTGAGACGCCCCCACACTAGAAAAATGTGGTCCTACAGAAAGCACCCGTTTCAGATACACGCCCAACTCAGAACTTGAGGGAAAGAGGAGCAGTGTGATGTTTTCTAAAGGAAAGTTAAAAAGGTGTATGCTGTGGGTCTCTCGCGCTCTTTTTTTTTTTTTTTAAGCTCTAAACCTGCATGCTTTTATACTGATGTAACAGAAAGCAATGGGCTCGTGTGGGCAGGTGAAATAAAAGCTGTACATTTGTACTAAAGGAGCGTCTCAAAGAATGAAAAGGGCCGTCACACATTAACGAAGATGACAAGCAAACGCAGCCTACAGATGCACATAACAACAAAGCAGAGTAAGGAGAATAATTAAAGTGTTTTTTTGGACGTGGCAGGGACATGAATCTTTACTGCAAAGTGCCCGCCGGTGAGAGGAGGTGAATTATACTCCTTCAAAGTTTGCTTAATGGACTATAAGACAGGAATACAGATGAGTCACACTAGATCAGAGGACTTAAGCCTCTTATACGCAGGGAACTTGCAAAAAATCTGTTAAATTAGCTGCAAAAACCGATAGTTCACACCTGCTGTAGGTCCCCCAGTGTATATAGAAATGACAGCTGTGTTAAATATATTAAGATATTTTTGCCATATGTCTCGTCTGACAATAATGACAAAGTGAAATCGCATCATGTGAAGTTTTGGACCACTCGTAGCCCTCCTGACATTTATGTTCTCTGTTTGTCTCTTGTGAATGAGGCAATGAAATTCATGCTATTGCGCTAATTGACTGCTGATGCAAATGGACCTTCAATGGCCGACCCAGTAAAAGACCCCAAGCTTGTGCACTTTGGATGTAATGAGTACAGGACAATTTTCAAAACTGGCTTTACAAATATTTTATGAGGAAGGAAATGCATTTAGACATGAAAGGCTCGCTCCATTTATTGATTAGTGTCTTCAATTTGTGTTGATTAGCAGAAGACTCAGGATGATTTTTGATAATTGATTAATGGTATTTTCAAGCCAAAAATATATCAAACTGTTTTTGTATGCAGCCTCTTGAATGTGGAGTTTTTTTCCCTGTGTTTTAAATAGTTCTGTGCTTTATGGTAAGTCAAACAAATTAGCTTTTTTTTTAGTACTAATTTCATAGACCAAATGCTTTAAGAAGAGAAGTGAAAATGATATCAGTCCAAGGTGAACAGAAGTTTGTCTGTGTACATAAAATCTGCCCTTCTCTATCCTATGACTGGAACCGTCACTGCTTTTGTCCTCATTAAAGCCATGGAGGAAGATTGCTGCTAATCTTAATATACCCCCAACCTTCAACCTTGTGTTCTGATGAACCCCTGCCTCTAAGTAAAGCAGATAACAAACTAAAGCACATACTACCAGATTAAAGTGGGCAAAGATGGCTTTTGGAAATGTGGGATTTCTCCTGCATGGAGGAATTTTCTGGCGTCCCTCCTTCAAAAAGTTTTAAAAATGGTCTTCTTGCTAAATATGTGCTATGCTGACACACTGGACACCTAGAATAGTCAGATCCACTTTAGTCAGATTGTATGTGTTTCCCAGTGAAGTGATCAGAAGTCAGGAAGACGGACAGATCCTGGAAGCATGTCTCTGAGTGGCAGTCCAACCTCAAATGTAAACCAGTATAGCTGCTGTGCACGGCAGAAGATTGTGCATAAACCAAAACTAAACTCTTTTTTTTTTTTTTGTATGTATGAATACTTCAAATGAACAAAAGGTTTGACTCCATCTTTCCCCAACATGTATCAAGCTTGCTTTATATTGTGAAGTAAACAAGAAGGGCTGGATTTATGACTAAAAAACAAACAACACATCGCACATTGTGCAATTTGGCTCATTGGTTAAACACGTCAGCATTTTTGCACAACTTCAACATAACTTTGCGTTGGTTATTCTTTCCATGTGTTCGTAGTACACCTGCTTTTAGTTTACCTGTTTATTTATATCATTGCCCATGATATAAATAAACAGGTATATGATATATTTGGGTAAATACACAATTTAGAGAGGAAAACAAATGAGTTAGAAGTGAGAAAACTCATTCTCGATACCAACCACAAGAAACCCGTGAAGAGCAAACAAAGTGTTTTTCTAGCTCTTCTTTCCTTCCACTTTTTATTCACATCACAAAAAGGAAAGAAAACGAATGGTACAACTCAGCCTGGCTGAAGTTTCGAGAGACTTCATGCCCATGCAGATTTTGTTGTACATTTAAGTTGTTGCTTTTTGAAGTTTAGGTGCACTATTTGGATGCCTGTCTGAACAATGACTGGTGACATCTGCGTGCTTCCTTAGAGAAGGCTGTCAAACCTTCACAGGCAGTATGGAGTGTAACGTGTCTTGTCCTTTTTAAACTTCTTTAAATGTTGGGATGAATAAAGAGCGTCTTCTCCCTTCACTCAAACCAAGAAAAAAACCATTAGACTACAAAGAAGCAACCAATGTAAAAGAAGTTTAAGGAAACAATTATTTAGTTTTTAAATATGTATAATGTTCTAAAAATCTATCAAATCTACATGCTACAAGGGGTTGGAACTCTGTTGCACTGAGACTGTACACTGTCCGTACATTACATTTTAAAATGCAAAAGCAAAATTATTTATTGTTCTCCTTGAAAATGATGCGAAGTGATGTGAGGCACGTCCCAGCTGCTGAAATGCAGAATTGAAGATGCTGTAACCGTGGGACTGTTGATGCAGTGTTGAGCTAGTTTTTTCAGGCAGGACCATGAATTAAATTAACAGGACTTATACCCTGCACGACTGTAGGGCCAGCAGTGTTTTGATGCAGCCATAAATATGTTGGTCAGTAGGTCCCTGCAGGATCAGCTCTGCCAGAGAAACACAGATTTACTGCAAGATTGCTGGCTCGGTACTTACAAACATAAAGTAAACAGCTTATGTTGACGTAAGCTAATGTAACTGGTGTGCTTATGAGTTGACTTGAGCTTATTGCGTCACTTTTTTTTTTTTTTTTTGAAGTGGGAAATCGAATTGCTTTTGAGCATTAAAACCACAGGCACTAGAGAGGTTTTAATCTACTTCTGGGTGCAGACGGTCAGTTGAGGCATCCTGTGGCACATCAACTCCTTGCTTTTGTCGATATGCAGCGGGCTTTCTACCTCTGCCCTGGTTCATTACGGCAAGGGAGACAATGACCCAGAATCAAGTTGACCTGAGTGCTTTAAATCAAGGCTTCACCAGAGGAAATAAATTCTCTCCCCAGCAGCACGCCCAGCGCCAACTAGGACAAGTAATCCAGACAGAATAAAATCGTCCTTTTAGAGGGCGCTGAGGGAGAGAGGGATGAAGGAAGACACAATTGGCAAGAAAGGAAGAGAAAAAGAAAAAGGATGGAGAGGTATCACATGGGAAACCAGTCAGAGCAGTCCCACAGAAACTAAAATAAATAAACATTTGAGCTTTTTGTCTTCTTCACCTCTCTACAATTTGTTTTCCATATTTAGATTTTGTATTGAATGTTAGTTTTTAAGCTTTTTAAGTGTGTCTCTAGTCCTCTCTCCAAGAGCCTGGTTTTGGCAGATGTTTCTTCCTGTTAAAAGGGAGTTTTTTCTTCCCACTCTCGTCAAATGCTTGCTCATAGGGGTTCGTCTGATTGTAATATTACTGTAGGGTTGAAGCGATGGCTGTTGTGATTTGACACTACATGAATACAATTGACTTTAGTTAAATTATCTAAAAGACCGACCATTAGAATGTTTGCAAGCATGGCTGATGGGATTAGCAGACTTGTTTGCTTACTTTGATAGTTCGTAGTTTACATCACCAGTTTTAGATGATATGTAAATAAAGAAATGTTCTTGTAGCCAAGCATGGCGTGTGAATTAATGGGCTTTAGAGGTGCTTGTAGGAGAGATGGAGCGAAAAATACCCTCAAAATTCTATGATGGGATATTTCAAGGAAATTTACTGTAATGATTTTTAGGATGAATTGTGTGATGGAAGTGAAGGGCATTTTCTATCTGTCTTTCCCAATGAGCTACTGTCACTGATGACAGAATGCTTAATTCAAAGTGTTAATCTATTGCCACGAGGCGCCACCAGCAGCTGCATTAAAGTGAATAGTAGTTAAACAGTATAAGTCATATATAAGTGCAAAAATAGCCTTGGAAGTCTTAAGTAAAAGTATAATAGAACTGCTTAACATTTCAGTTTAACAGTCACTAAAATAACTTGTAACTTATCAGGAGGATGCACAATATTGTCACATAAATGAAAATATATCTGGTAGGTCTCTAAAGTCGCCACTAGGATCCAGTCACCTAGTGGTGCAGATCTGAAACTACACAGGCATTTAGGTGGTAAGGCATGTTGTTGATTTGCTGTCTATTGCTTTTGATGTCAAATCCTCTCCAGCCTTAGGTATTTAAAAAAAAAAAAAGAAGAAGCTAAAAATAGTATTATTCGCTACTTCTTTTAACACAATCAGGTAGTCGTACCATTTAACTACATCGGCACCGCTCTTTCTATCATATGGAGTGCAGGACGTGAGAGCTCCAGCGATGCTCCGTTGACTCATTTGTTTACTGTTGGGCCCCTCATCACCGGCTGCTGGTTATCTCCTCCTCGCGTGCCATCATATCCTGGTGGTTGATTGTGTGTTTGTGCCACATCCATTGAAACAAGTTTCTACTTTCCACCTTCAACAGGAATGTTTTTTCTTGAATATTTTGAAGAGTACTCTGTTGAAGTTGTTCCCTCCAGGCCTCGATGGCCGGTGTCCTGCAGGTTTTAGATCTCACCCTGTGTCAACACACCTGAATCAAAAGATGAATTCATTATCAGGCCTCTGGAGAACTTCGAGACATGTTGAGGATGTAATTTAGCCTTATAAATCAGCTGTGTTGGATCAAGGACACATCTAAAACCTGCAGGACGCTGGCCCTTGAGGTCTGGAGTTCCCCCACCCCTGTTTTAGACAAACCTAGACTACCTGTTTTGGAGTCTGTGATAGGCTAAGCAACCAGCTGCTAGTTTAATGTAATATAAATGGCATCTCATCAAACTGCTGACGGCAGTTTTAAAAAAAAGTAAACAACACTATTAAAATTAAGGGTTTTTGATGTTTTGTACTGAAAGACTTTGATGCCCTAATTGGATGAATATTAAACAAGAGACATTTTAGTAAATTATTCACATTTATGTTGAAAAATATGAAATTACCCAGGTCTACTTATACAAAATGTCTTTTGTGTGTTTTTGTATTCATGCATTTCTCAGATAAAACTTTATCAAAGCTGTCTCAGCTTTTAGTTGTCTCTTTGTGGTGTTGCAGCTCACCACTATAACCGAGAGACTACCTGTTTTCAGTATTTGACTTCAAATATCCATTGACATCAGCGTCTTCAACCACATGTGTGCGTGCGTGCGTGCGTGTGTTTGAGCGCGTGTGTGCATCTCACCAGTGCGTGTTCGGTTTTCTGTTTATCTGTTTACGTACAGCAGCAGCTGCTACTCCTCTGCTCTCTCTTCTGCTGCTGAGTAACAAGGTTTC
The DNA here is from genome assembly GCF_000239375.1 of Pundamilia nyererei. NCBI lineage: Eukaryota > Metazoa > Chordata > Actinopteri > Cichliformes > Cichlidae > Pundamilia > Pundamilia nyererei. Next base: position 1,277,975 of record NW_005187497.1, read on the forward strand.
CTCTTTACTCTGTTTTCAGCGAAAAAAGGAAACTGCTGCTGTTGCTACTGAGCGAGTGGAGACTGGCGCCCAGAACATAACACAACATAAAACACGGACAGATCGGTTCGTTGCATCAGAGCCCATAAAAACAAAATTTCCAAAAAGCCTTGGTCTTTATTTCTACATCTGTGGGGAAGTAGAACGACAGCACATTATAGACGTATCATATTCGTACTTGCATGGTTAATTGAAAACTGCTGTACGATACAGTGCCTGACACTGCACTGAAGGTGTGATTGTGTGCGTGTGTTCCTGGCTGTGTCAAAATGCAGACCTGCCTTTTGTCAGTTTGACCACAAAGACTTTAGTTTGACACATCCAGGGGTCGTGTTTCGGTTAATGAATGTGTTTTGTCAGAAAGGTCAGGTGTCGAATCTTGGTGTTACAGTCAAAACTAACGGCTTCCTGTTTTAATTGCCGTGTGCTGTGTCATTAGACGTTTGCGCCGTGTTTCTTCAACGCTAGGTAAGGGCTCAGAATAATTGGTAGTGTGTGATAATGAGGCCTCTGGGGTAAAGCTTAAATCTCTTTAAAATGCTGTCAGATGAGTTAAAAAGCTGGTGTCACTGTCTTATAATTATCAGATGATGCCACCTTTTTCATTTAATAGTTTTTGGCTATCCCTTTCCATCATTAATGATAACACTGCAGTACTTAACTTGCAGAGAACAATCAGAGAAACAACACTGCTGAAGAGGTCGGAAACACGAGGTGTCGTGCACCTCTATAAACCTCCCTGGCTGCACGCAGGTGTCTCAGCTGCACAGCGCTAACAAACCAGCGCTGTCCAAATCAGCAATTAATGGCTGCAAGACATCACAGCTCGACTTTCTCCAGACTTTATCAGACATGGAAGGAACCAGTCAGCTATGAATTACTTATTGAAGTATTGCTGTTACAGGCTAGCAGTTTTAACTGCTTAGGAAAAGTGACAGTATACTGTTAGAAGTAGAAAGTAATTCTATTAAAAAGAGACTGTACAGTCCAGGGACTGCTCTGTGACAGGCTTATGGAATCTTCTAGCCTCCCAGCCTTTCAAACACAACATAATGATGGAGAGCACGTGAATTCCAAAGTCTGCGAGGACCAACTTCCCGGTTTAAGTTTAACTGAGTGTACTTGCTGTAATTGTGTGGCCTCACAATTTAAATAAAAGATGTTAGTTGTGTTTATTTTTGGATTTATCTAAAACTGATGATGTACCAGCCAGTATAATCTTCTGTTTTCTGCCTTTATACACTAAGCTACCATTCTCAGAAATTACTTTGTATGATTTTTAAAATATGGTTCTTCAGACCAAGAAGTTAATAGGCCAGCAGTTTGAAATTCATCACACAACAAGTCAGCTAATGCAGTTTTAGAGTGGGCCTGCACTTCTGTTGTGATCTAGGTCTGTTTATACCGCCTTTCTGTCATTTCCCCATACCGTAGATACCTCTGACATGACCTCATAGTGTCACAAATTTCCCTCTCCATGATAGGGCTGACATGCTCCATCTTGTCATGGAGAGCAGATTGATAGCCCTTGTTCTGCTGTGTACCCTTAGTAGGCTCCATGTTGTTTTCTTTATAACTTTATCAGCCTCTCACATCACTGTGGAGGAATTTTGCCCTAGCTTTCGTTAGTGTTGCTTCAGTTCATTGAGATTTGGGGGCATTTGTTTGTGCACAGCTTTCTCAAGGTCCCGCCACAGCATTACAGTCAGATTGAGGTGTGGTGGGTTTTTTTTTTTTGTTTTTGTTTTTTTACTGGGCCATTGCAAAGCTTTGATTCTTTTTCTTGTTGTTACAGATTTGCTGCTGTGTGTTGGATCATTGTCTTGTTGCATGACATAATTTGGGGCAAGTTTTAGCTGTCGGAGACGCAGCGGCACATTTGAGTCTAGAAAACTTTGGTATACAGAGGCTTTCATGGTCAACTCAATTTCTGCAGAGTTCCCAGGTCCAAATCATCACTGTGATTGACGGTTGGTACAAGGGCTGCACAGCAAATCGACTTTTAATCTCAATAACAAACATGATTGAGCGAACATTCCAAAACCAAAAGCCAATCAAGTGCTGTCTAAATCATTCAGCTTTTATTATTATTATTATTATTATTACAGCTTTTAAAAAAAAAATCTCATAGGTTTTATTTTATGTGAGGCACGTTCTGGTTTTGTACAGGTGACCACATGCCTGCATAGGCCAATCCCTGCTGTTTCTGCAGTGTGCAGCTTGAAGTGTCCTAGACTAGTGTAGATGAGTAACACTACGCTGAAACACAGAACAACAAATTTCAAATGTTGGGCACATCTGAGGATGAAGAAAGAGCATGGCCTTTGAAGTTGATCATCCATCCACTTTTTGGTAATATTTCCCCTGGCAATCATTCCCAACAGGCCAAAATTGTTCAGTCTTGTACTCTTATGAATTTTAATATCCAATGTGCTAACTGAGCAGTGTAGAGGTTTTCTGAGCAGTGCGTGATCTGACCTTGGGAGGAATTTGCTGGGATTTCCACTCCTGGGAAAATTAGCGACTGCTTTTGAATGTTTTCCATTTGTGAATAATCGGCCTCACTGAAGAATGCCGAATTTCTAATTGTTATAAGCCTTACCGGACTGATGGACAGTAACAATAAGATCATTGCTCAACACTTGCTCATGATCAGGAAATCAAATGCATGTGATTAGCAGCACTCGGCTTTAACTTACCCTCTAAGAAGTAATGGTGTTTTTGGTTTTTCACTCGCTGATTCTAAATGTTGGGTTAATGGTTGTTAAATAAATAAATAGTTGGTGTATGTCATGTTTGTGCGTAACTGATTTTAAGGCCCACTAGGGACCAGGCTACTTTCATTCTGATATATAAAGCCTTATAACTGAAGGAGAGCTTTCTCCTTACCAGGACTATATATATCCTTATCAGTCCTCATTAGCACTTCCTTCCAGATTAATCCATTAATATATACCGCATACTTAATACCAAGTGTTCTGTTATGCAAAATGTCCGCTTTGCTCTCCTTGAGTGCAATATGTTATTTGAGGCCGTCACCTTCAGCAGTGCCAGTGAAAGGCACAGTATGCTGACAATTACTGTGCAGTCCTAATGGTATGGATTTATTTTTTCTCTCTCTGATGCCATCAACACTTTTGTAGGGCTCAGTAATGAACCCAGAGCTGGCATTCGCTTTGTAAAAGCCTTTGCCGTTCAGCTAAACTATGAAATAAGCAGGGAGTCATTTCATTTCTTTTCTTTTTTTTTAACCAAGAAGCTATATTTCTCATTGTGGACATGAAATTGGATTGAGCTCTTACTGCACAAAATAATCTCATTGTACTTTTCCAGAAGTGGCATAAAAAGTTGACATAGATTGAAAGAGGTGCTGTGCAGCGCTCAATCCTCCATTTCACACAGAAGCTCAGAGAAATCCTGTAATAAATTTCCCATTTTTACTGTAATTAATAGTGAAATTGTCTCCTCTGCCTCTCAGTCCTGACAGGCTTTCTGCAGGGAGTTAAATCTTCGTATCTCTGCAGTGAATGATGGTGTGTGTCACTTGTGCGACAGCTGTAACTCCCTCTGCCGTCTTGCTGAACGGTTTCGGTGGTCTTTTTAATCTGCTTGGCCTGTCGATGGCATTAGCAGGTGATTAAATGAATTAGCCTGACCCGGAGACATTAGCACTGGGCTGGAACTCGGGGTGTGAGGGATTGAGGGAGCTGTGGTGGTGATCGGGGAGGGCGCTGGCTCTTTCTGCACACACAGTTTGTCATGACATAGAGGGGTTTGTACAACTTGCATGAATGCATGCACACGTATAGAAAACACACAGACACGCACTCTGTCAAACACAATGGGGTATTGTATGTGTGACACTACCACTACTGTGTCTCCACGCAGTACGTCCTGACACAGCACACGCCCCCTCGCTGCTAAATGTCATGTGAAGTTACTGACATGATTAGTGTATCAAAGTGGGCCAAGTGTGTATACTCACGGTGACAGTTACGTGTTGTGAATGCTCCAGGGTTGGACAAATAAACAAGTCTGTGAAGGTTCTCAGTCATCCAGGTCATCGTAGTCAAAGGAGCTTGCAAAGAAAAGCGTCTGGACTTCTTTAAGTTACTTGAAGACGTTTCACCTCTCATCCGAGAAGCTTCTTCAGTTCTAAGGTCAAATGGTGGAGATCTGGGACTCTCCACCATTTGGCCTT
>NW_005187497.1:1282234-1283209 GCF_000239375.1 Pundamilia nyererei
GAACTGAAGAAGCTTCTCGGATGAGAGGTGAAACGTCTTCAAGTAACTTAAAGAAGTCCAGACGCTTTTCTTTGCAAGCTCCTTTGACAAATAAACAAGATAACGTGTTTGATAATCATTTGAGTCACTTTTTGATACAAGATAACTTTGTAACTTGGGTTATCTTCAGCCTGCCCTAATTTTGAATCATTGCAAACGGAGCACCTTTGCGATTCGTTGTGCTTTATTTTTGGAAACAGTCCAAAATTCCGATGGAAACTGCTGTGCGTTAAATGTTTCCGTCCTTTGATGAAAGGCTTTGTTGTTGATGTTTTGCCGTCTGGTTGCGCGATTTGTGTCTTTTGACCTTTCTGGCTTTACATCTGCTCGTGACAGGCAGAGCCAGATCCGAGCATTGCAGCACATCATGTACAGAAGCATCCACATTGAGAGAAAGCGGACACATGCATCGAGTGAGTTGCTGATTGACAGGGTCACGGCCGTTGTGGGCGGAGCCTTCTTATTTTGGCAACAGTGCTTTCAGGCTGAGAGGGCAGCTGTGAAACTTTATACCGTTTAATTGCCATCTGGTGAAGTAAGTGCTTGTTAAGGTGATCTATTCACTACTTGAAGAAAACTCTCATTGGAGTTACAAGAAGTGTATTTGTAATGCATTATGAGGGCATTTTATGATGATATTAGGCATTCACGATGGAATAATTGACTGAATATGAAGTCATTAAAAAGATAGTGGCTTCATTTGAGATATTATTAAAGTCTTTTATAAGCTGTTAAATAGAGAGGTGTGCATACTTGGCATATTTAAAAAAAACTTGTGTTTTCAGTGGGAAAAAAATGACCTCTATGCTGTTTTTAGTCAGCACTGATTCTACTCGAATACTGACACTGCTTTTGTAGTCAGCCAGCATCCATTTAAGCTGAACGCTTATCTCTATTCATTGTGTTAAAAACTTTTTTCGTCAAAAACATTTTAAT
>NW_005187497.1:1285422-1289025 GCF_000239375.1 Pundamilia nyererei
CTCCTCAGTTGTAAATTATAATTGTGAAGTTTCTCTTTATAGATGTCATAATGAACCTGGAGGTTTGTTTTTCTCCATCTGCGCTCAAGGGTGATATGAGGGGGAAACGGCCTTTAGGTGTGGGACCACTGGGCTTCGTTTTCAACTTCAGACCTGTTAATTTATTCTATTTTTTTTTGTGAGCAAATGTGCTTAAGGACAGTGATGATGGTGCTCAGAGAAAAACATTGAAAATGAGTGACTGACTTGGAAATTCTAATAGATGAAATGCCATTTTGAAGCAATGAATAGAAAATCGTGCCTACCTTGCATTGCCTCAGTACATGGGGGATTAACTTCGTGTTCATTTGTGCTGCTCCTCATAAACCCTTTCTTACAGACTACACTGGGTGTATCTACGTGGGTGGAAGAGAAGGTCTTGCATTTTCTTACAATTAGAGGAAGTCTTCTAACTACAGATAAAATGCTCAGTCGGTTCCAGCTGGGCTCTGTGTTGAGTGCAAGTTTGTATTATTGTAAAAATGTCTGTCCTGGTTGATCATGGTGTCCAGTGAAAACAGCAAGTAGAGTTCAAGTCTACAGTAACTGATTCCTGTGCAGATACGTCAGCAGCTGATGCATCAGTTCACAGCAGCCCAACAAAGCTGCTGTTTGTTTTATTATAAACATCTAAAAGCAGGGGTGGGTTACTTTGTGGAGAAAGTGGAGGCGTGTGCAGCATAAAAAGTCTTTAATCTTTCATAAAAGGTGTTTAACCCGTCGGACACTTTTTAATACGAAGCATTTAGCGTGCATTAGCAGTAGCATAATCCAGGCTGTGTTGCAGACAAATGCTAGTCATTAGTAGGGATGGGTATCGTTTAGGTTTTATCCGATACCAGTACCAAACCGGTACTTTTGAAACTGTGCCGGTGCTTAAACGGTGCTCGAACCAGTGCTTAAAGAATGGAGAACACAAAATTGGTCCAAAAACCTCTCATGTTCAGCTGTTGTTTTTTTTTTTTGTAAAAAGATAACAATGTTAGCCTTTCCTGCAGCTATAGGGGATTTATGGCATCACTCTTGGCTGGAAGCAGTGCTTAAACAATGGAAAAAACACAAACTTTATCCAAAAACCTCTCATGTTTAGCTGTTTTCCACTTTTTCTTTGGGCATTTTAGCCTTTTTGGCCAGGGTGAAGGGAGTATCTGCCATCAAACAAGAAGACAGCCGCATGTAACTACGACGGTGTTTGCTAGTTCACCTTACATGCATTAATATAATAACGTGGTTAGCCTACTCAACGTAAATTACACACGAACAACATTAAGCTACTCACGCAGAGAAGAACGGCTGCTGCTGCCATCATCATCCTCATCCTGGCTAGGGGCCAGGACTCTCCTCTTTGGGTTCTTGGCGGATGTTGCTAACTCCGGGTCGATAACAGGCACCACACCCGCAGTAGATGTGCTCGGTGTGAGGTCTCGCAGCAAGCTATCAAATTTCTCAGCTTTTAACAAAATGCTATACGTCGCCAGGTGTTTCATCAGATTCGAGGTGTTACCTCCTTTGCACAGTACACCTTAAAGCAACATGCAGGCTGCTGAGTTTGCATCTTTTGCTGTGAAGTACAGCCAGACTTTGAACGCTTCGCCTTGGGCATTTTTAATCTGTAGCTCTGCTCTAAAAGAACATACGTACCCGGGCCCGCCTACTATACTTGCAAAGGTAAAATTGGCTAGAATTCAAAGTGTATTACATCTCAGGGGAAAAAAGCACCGAAAGAAAGCACCGAAATGTGCGCTGCTTTTCGGTCTGGTTACTACCGTTTATGTCAGAACCGGTGTCATTATGGCACCGGATACCGGTACCCATCCCTAGTCATTAGCTGTATCAAACTGACACGATTGATTTAAAGAGCCTTTCTATCATTACCACCGAGGAAGTTCTGTGAGTCTGTCTGTCTCTTGGGATGCACACAGATATTCATCAGAGTTATATCAAAGACTTTGGAGTAGATGATAAGGATCTAGTTTGGGGAATTTTTTGAATTGAATTGTTTTTTTTATCTTTGCACTGACATTTCACGCCATATCTTCTCAAAACCAGCTTGATGTTCACAAGGAAAAAAACATCACAAACCAATCTGGATATCTTGGATATAAGAGGTTTTTGCACAGTGTGGGCTTAGCAGAGTTATGCACTCATGCTCGCCTCTTGTTATAAAATGAGAAATACACTGCATGTATTTGAACTACATCTTACTACCCCCCATGGTGCCCTGTCCTTTTTTCTTTTGTTGGTTGAACTCAGTTTTCAAACTTTAGATTTTACTTCTGTGTTTTCATATTCCTGCTTCCATAGAAGCTGGGTTTGAACTAACCCAGCAGCACCTGCCTGTGCAGCAGACGTGAAGACAGACATGGATAAATGCACACAACTACTTCCCGTCACTGCCTCAGTGACCTGCACCCACAGATGGTGGCTGAATGTGTTTCCACCACATTGACAGTTTGGGTTTATGGCATACTTTCCTTTCCAGACCAGTTAAATGGTAATCTTAATTTCACAGATTTGATCTCAACGCACACAAATTCTCATTCTTGTGTGACAAAAATATAATTTTGTTAGTTTAAGATTTAAAAAACTTTCAGTCTCGATCTTGGATTGAATCATTTTTGGTCTATTTTGTTGCAGTCTTTATCACCAAATGGAAGAGTGTGAAGTGTGAGTTTGCTGTCGACCTTGAAATCAGTCGACCTTAAGTAGGATTCTCTTGCGAAATAAAGTATATTCCTCTCTGCTGCTGACGAACACGATTCAAACATTATCCGGCATTATATGGAGACAAAAATCCTGCCAGCCATTTAAGAGGTTTAGATGAAATCCTGCCAATGGAGTATTATGTCCTGTACTGTGGTGTGACACACTCTGGTGCCATTATCTATATGTCTATAACCCTTAGTGCCCATTCACCTTCATAATGATGATGGAAAGTCCTAAATGACCTCAGTTCAGCTGGTTTCTGGAGATGCTGGTGGCTTGAAGCTGATGTCAGTGCTGCTGCATACACACACACACACACCAATGGATGAGGCCTTTGTTGGAAGCATTTATTCCTTGCTTAAGCATTTTAACACAATCCCAATAAATGAGCAAACTTACGAACACCCACTTTACCTGACCTGGATCATAGAGATGCGAGTGATCAGTGAAAGAAAGTACGTCTCCGTTTCTTTTTGAAGCTCGTCCTGCGCGAGCAGTAGTAAACAGCTTAAAGCTAGAAAAAACCCCAAACTTCATTTGTTAGGACATATTGCTTTTTGAGGCCCTGCCTTTGCCTTTCATGTTATACCTTTTCTTCTTAGACTTGAAACAGGAAAGTCAATTATGGGTTGAGACTAAAAGGTTAAATGGAAAGTCTACTTCAGAAGGATTTCCTGTCTATTACTTTATGAGGAAAGAGTGTGTTCCTAAAATCCAGGCTGCTTATGTTTTGTAGTGACCTTGCCTGCAGTTCTGTGACATTGCAATCACAGCAAAACAGGGCTTTTGTTGTAGCAGCTGCCAATTTATGAAGACAACAACCTAGCCTGAATAAATTCAGACTGTTTATTGCAAAAC
>NW_005187497.1:1289811-1291490 GCF_000239375.1 Pundamilia nyererei
GGAACAATTTAAAAATCAGAAAAAGGTCTAGAGAAGACTTTATTTGAAAGATTATATTAGACTACACGCCGGGGTTTTTCCACAGTTCACAGAAAAACTTAATGACCAGCGTGTTAGCATGCTAGGATGTTGTGACACGGAGGAACATCGGTTTCGTCAGTTACCCAGAATATTATGACATCCACAAATGTTCATTTCACCACTTGCATATCAGCCTTTATATGTTTCCTAACCGAACTAATTTAGTTATTTAATAATGTATGGTGCCAATAGAGGAAATGCAAAGGTTACAGATGTGTCAGTGGTGCAACTTTGATGAGTCGCAGTACTATCAAACGCATATTGTGAAAGAAAAGTAAAAAGTTGAAGTGATTTACTACTACAAGGAATTACAGAGCAGAAATCAAAAGTTTAAATCTGACAATTAGGATTTACACGTCATATAGAGCCCGATCTGAAAATCACCACCCACTTATACTACTGCCATTTGTGTTTTCAAGGGTCAAAATGTATTTTAGTCATTTCTGGTTCCTGCCAAGAACTTTTTGATTTACTAACATATCATGAAAACCAGAGCCAAATGACAGTTTTAAGCATCATTTTCATTTTCAGGGACCCAAAATGAGCAAAATCCAATGACATTTATTTTGGCTGTAGACCAGTGCAACACCTTCATGAACAATGAGAGTGCTGCATGGTTTAAGCACTGACTTTTACCATCTAACAAGGGAAAAATTCACTCCTTCATTCCTCACATTTCCTGCTTTTGCATGTTATAAAATAGCATAGTGTGTTTTGTGCTGTATCCCTATATTCACCTTCTTTTTTCCTCTTACCTCCAAACTGGTTGCAGTAGACGGCTATCCCTCTCAGTCATCCTCTTAGGGAGTTCTTCAATCCCTCTGTTGTCAAGTGCTGCTCATTGGTTCTTTACATTATAGTATAAAGTGTCTCGCATTGACTTTGTACTGTACATGACAGCAGGGTCACAAACACAAGCAAGCGAAGCTTCTGTTGCAAGTTGTTCCACTTTGACATCAAAATAGCAGCAAGTCTGTACATTCTGTAGCCCAGAAACCAGTGCACAACCAGCACACTGCCATACTGGAGCCATAACTTGAGAAACATACAGAGGAGCTGGCAGACATTTTTCACAAGAGTTCCCCCAAAAGCTGCACCATATGGCTGCCTGAGAGACAAATGAAAAAGTTCACATTTTGCTGCTTGTAAAGTTAATCACTGCTGATGCACAGTAACGTAAAAGGACAGCCTGGTTAAGCATGTGAACATTTTGATCAACTCAAAACTTCTGTCAGGGATTTTCCCTGGGATTGTGACAGCTGCACAGTTGGATTTTAGTCAGAAACTTTGATTGTGAGCCATATACGTGTTTATTCTGTGGCACAATCTGGACAAATGATTTAATTCAAATCGGTTCTGTTAAACAAGAGGAAGAACTAAAACTTTACAACAGATATATATATATATATACATATATGTGTTAAACTACATGTGAAGTAGAGCTGGGCGATATGAGATTTTTTCATATCACGATATGTTTTTTTCATTTCAGGCGATAACGATATCTATCACGATATAAGCCAAATAACTATATTTGTAAGATTTAAATGAGCCGTTGCTCACAAGTAAAATGTGAAATAATCAGCAGCTTGTTTTTA
>NW_005187497.1:1292569-1301313 GCF_000239375.1 Pundamilia nyererei
ACAGTGGACGCTCTGTGTTTGTCACACATCCCTTCTGAAGTTAATTCACTTTGGCTGCTGCCCTGACAAATCGCAGCAAAAGGAAGAGAGCATGGGGTCAGTTGGAGCTGAGACTAAATATCCACTCCCACAGAAACACTGCTGTCTGAACACCAATCAAAGAAAGTCATTTATTAGACACTGGAAACCTGTTTGGAACTGTTGAAAGAAGAAATTAAAAGTTAAAGTAGATTAGATTTTTGCCCCCAGGTCCTAAAAAGAAAATAAATTGTCTACTGCAGAACATAAAAAGCAGAGACTTGCTCAGTGACCACAAACTGCCATGTTGTTTTGGGGTGGTTTTGCTAGCATTTTTCCAGGTGGTGTCCATCTTAGAGCAGTTTACCTTTTACTGGGTGTCTGTATTCTGAGCCGTAAAGGATATCCGGTTTGACAAAGCTGTTATAAAGTCTGACCTGTGTTCAGCAGCTGTGTGGGCTGGAGTGTTGCAAATGCTCTGCATGCCTTGCCAGGGCTTGCACTGCTGTCATTTTGTGCTGAATTGTTCTCGCTGACAAGGCTGTGAAGGTAGGCAGGGCCTTGACCATAGCACAGAGGACCACTTTTAACTGATGGGTGCACAACACCTTGGTTTTGGAGGTGTTGATGTTTAGAGCTGTTTGCCTGTTTCCTGGAAAAGGTTTCATTTTCCTCCTGCAGACTGCAGACAAACTGTTCTCTTTAACAGAAAAGTGTATTTCAAATTCATATTTCAAATTTAATGAATTCTTAAAGTTAAATTTACGCCTTTGAGAAGCTGACAAGATGATGCTGCTTAGCATGCACAAATATGCATTAACCTGAGTGACACATGCATTTGTCTACGCTAACAGATCCTGTTCCGATCCGATACAGATACCTTAGCTCTAAATATTTGCAGATACGGAGCACTGATCCGTTACCAGTTTTAAACAAGAAGCACTCTGAGAGCACAAGTCTCCACCAAAAGAAATATATACTTATTCAGGAACACTGAACATGTATTCAAATTGCTGAATGAAATGCAAACAGGCAAATGCTACCAAAAACCCAACTTCGGTGGTGGAGGTGTTTGAGATGCTGTATTCCTCACTCTGAAGACAGGGTTGAGCTGTTCCTTCCTGTATAAGGAACTCAGGCTCGATTTAAATATTATTTACTTTCTAGATACAAAATGCAATATAGCAAATAAATGCATCCAGGTAGTGCTGGGCGATATGATGATATATATCGTATGGACGATAGAAAAGTGTCTATCGTGCCATTTGTCTTCTATCGTTTCTAACCCAAATTACATAAATTATTACATAAAATATATAATTAACCCTTTACAACCGGTCGGAGCAGGCACACTCCGTTTTACCTAACTATTTTTAAATCCTTGTAGAACTGGAACCACGTAAGGTAGCGCAATCATTTTTTTTTGCATGTGAAACCGGAGGAGTTGTACTTACAGTACATCTAATGCCATTAGCCCTGAATGCCCTAGGTCACGGTTTCCTTCCACATATAGCTTTGCAAAAACTGCTTAAGAAGCACTTGCAGCAACAAAAAGATAATATTCCAGAAACACGCTTTGCCTATGTTCAATAACACTTCCTACGTTGGCATATACGTCAGTGCGAACTATCGCATGTCCGCCATTACCTGCCCGAAGCCGGAAGTGACGTCATTTTCGCGAAAGGGCCTTATAAGCCTATGTTGGTGTTTTTAAAAGTCATGTTTGACTTTATGCTTTTCTGTATCGTTTCTGGGATGCTTAGAACTCAAATTACACTGTTGGAAATAGTTTATTTTAATGAATTATAATATTTATTTTCATTTTTCCTGTATTATATAAAAATTAGTGTATCTCAAAAATAAAACTATGAAGACACTCAAAATAAATTTCTCGTGGTTGGAAATTATTTTGTGCAACCTTTTTGTATTTACAGTTTTGAGGGATAAGCCTCTTAAATTTTTCTAACTAGAAATATATGCAAAAAACAAACTATTTTCAATTTTTTTGTAGTTTATTGCACTACAATTTTTTGCAATTTATGTAGTTACTATGGACTTAATGCATACATATTATTAAAATTTCGGCTATAACGGTTGTATTGATATATGGAAACTTGAAATGCTCCCACAAATGGCACTACAGCATGTAAAAGCATAAAGATAAGCTCTGGCGGCCTTGGTTCTATGGTAGGTCTTAAAGGGTTAAATAGCCTGTGGCAAATATATTAGTGTTGTCTTATCACTGTACATGCTCTTAACTTTATGCAAGAGAAAATAAAGTATAAAAAATTATATTTTTCAAAAAGAAATTCCGTCTTGTGGTTTGCGACCTGGTGCTGCTGTACGTGCACCCGAATTTGCGACATACTTTACGGTAACTCAAAACAAAGACTGCACCCTCGACACTTGCTGTTTACAGACTGCATACTTTCTAGATGACCACAGGTCAGGTGGTATATCGTGATACATATCATTATCGTGATATAAAATAATTCGTATCGTGATAAAAAATTTTTCCATATCGCCCAGCACTACATCCAGGAATCTGTATGATACTGCAATACTGTACTCTCAGGCTAATAAAGCCCATTTTGATCTGGATGGGCTCATTCACTGTACCTCAGAGGAAACTTTAACATTGTAAAATCCAATATGTTGTAAAATAAAACGGCTTCATACATTTTTTTTTTAAAAGAGGTTTTAGACCCAGTTTATTAATCGACATTTCCTTCATCTGCTTCATTTGAAAACTCGTGATGTTAGAGTTAAATCCCGAATCTCACACTCATTTCCCATGATTTGTGCATTAACTGGCCACTTTATTAGGTACATCTGTTGAAGTGCTTTCTAATGCAGATATCGACTCACGGTCCAGCACAGGCCAACACCTCAGTACGTTTAGAAACAGTAGAGACGAGCTGTTGAAGTTCAAGCCGAGCATCGGAACGGGGAAGAGAGGCAATTTAAACGACTTTGGACGTGGCACGATTGCAGGTGCAATATCAACTTTCACGGATGATCAGAAATCTTTTGCTCCTTTTGTAACCGAGCAGCAGTGTTGCGAGGGCGTGTGCGTGTGTGAGTTTATTATCTCATCAGCTCGTTCGCTAAAATCAGCCCCTATAAACCAGAAACGGGCGGCTGTCTCTCTGGCTGCAGTTCAGCTGTGCAAACTTTCATTTCGCCGATAAAATAGGACAGTAAAAACTTTAATGCTCTTTGCTAAATATATAAAGTATAATATGAGCAAAACAGTCAAGTCTGCAGGTCGTTTACACTTTCTACATATAAAAATAAAACTCATCGCAGATGAAGTTGTGTAGGCGCGCTGCTGTGTGTGACATTGTTTATAACCCTTGTCTGTAACCTTCCACATCATCCAAGCGGTGTCCTTATTACCCAGCATGGTGCATTTCCTGTGTTAGCAGTGATAGGCCTCGGGATGAGCTTCACGGTGTGTTTCATGTCCTTACTTGAATGCATGGGCCTCCTTGAGGAGGAGCAGGAACAGATGCTTCTGACAGAACAAACAATATCACACAGTATTTATGCACAGAGTTGATACTATCACAGTACGGTGGGAGTAAGTAGTAGTCTGTCAGAGTATGCTCACAGGCAAAACATTAATAATTCTTCTAATGAAGTGTGTAGTTTTTTCATGTATTTGTGCATTGCATATCTGTGTAGCACTAATGTATACTTAACAGTATACAGACCATCTTAAAAACCAACAAGTGAAACTGAGACAGGAATTCTGCGTTCACTGTCAGTTTCCTAAACGACCTCTGGTGCAAGAACTGCCGACAGCTTCGATTTTAAATTCCTGCAGAATAATCTGAGACCCTGCAGCTAATCCTCCTGCATCGACCTTTGAGTGATGACACATTCTTTACTAAGTATTTACTATCACGGCCCGTTGTCTCCATCTCGTCGGTTTTGAGAGAGAAGCTGTGAGAACCCGCTCACATCTTTGTGCTGGAAACTCTTATGCATCTAAGAGTCAACGGTGTGTCAAGGTTTCGTTTCATTTGTGTGCTGTGATGACATTTTTGCACCGCTCACTTGGCTGCCACTTGAGAATGTTAACGGAAAACTTCTGTTGAGCCAAGCGGAGACAGACGCGCTGTGCTGGTAAGCTGGCGACTGAAAGTGATGCTGTAGGAAGTGATTGTGCTCCTTGCTTCCTGTCCGTGTTTTTAGCACTTTGGTGCTGCAGAGGAAATGTAGAACGAGGTTGGTGGAGGCTGAATACATAAAGCAGCGATTTTCATTGTGGAGCCTTTCATCAGGGGATGCAGCCAGACTGCACAGGTTTCACTGGTGAACAGCTGCGGGCACAGGGAAATGCTTATCAGTGGTTACGTGATGGTAAGTAACAGAAAAGAAGCCAGCATGTGTCATGCATCCAGCATGCAGATGTTGACGTTTCAAGCTATTTACTTAGTGTTGTTTGTTTTTGGTGTGCGTGTGTTTGTGTGATAAATGATCAACGATCGCGTGATAATCCCGCCGGACTTGATGAGAAGTTTTTCTGGCCGTGGCGTTAAAACGTCCGTACATTGTTGTGAGTGCTGTTCAAAGGAAGTAGCCTGACAAAACTCAATCACTGCACTTTCCACTTACTGTTCCTGCATGTTTATTCTTTATTTACTCAGCTTAACTTTTTGCAGCTGCTGATCTTTATACAATGACCAAAGTAAGTTGTCTCCTCTTTAGGTTTCACCACACAGTTAGCTGTTTTTTCTGCATGTCCACAAAAATTACGAGAAACTGAAAAATGGGCTTTTGCTGATTCACTCACGGTGCTGCTGTCAATTGTCAGAGAGAAAAGGAGAGATGCATTTTATTCATGTTTACACAAATGCAGCGCTGACATGAAAAGTCCCCACATCAACTCGCTGCTCCGGTGCTTTTTTTTCTCTCTCATTGTGCTGGCGCTTGCTTGTAGTGTTCAGGAAGCGGTTTGCCTTGATGGAGGATGGTAGAAAAACCCGTTAACAGCTCACAATTCAAGTGGATCTCCAAGACTATGACTCATGCAGTTCAGTTAAACATTGAAACCGTGACCTCTCATTCTTGCTCTTGATTCTCTCTTAAGTGAAAATATGCAAGTTGGTGAAAGAAGTGAAGCGGTCATGAACAAAATATTGATTTCATATTTGTTCACAACAGACGAAAGAAAGTAGACTCAAACGGTGGTTCGGTGCCTTGTTAACTGGGAGCTTGTTCTGGGGTCTGTTTAACTAGGACACCAGAATGCAGCTCTGTGCACTTTGCTGTGGTGTGTCAGACCAGCACTTCTTTTAAATGTCAGTGTGTCCCAATAGACTCTGCAATGTAGAGCTTTTACAACTTTAAAGTCCAGAGTCGGCTTGAATAACAAGCATCAAACAACTTTCACGTTTTATTTACTGGTGTATTAAAGTTCCAGATGATAAAAAGTTTATAGCTGGCATTTTGTGGCTCAGCTTTTCCCTCCGTCTCTTCTTCCAGGACGTTCACTGCCGCTGAAAGGATGATAACGATCGTGGGAGGAGGCCACGGCCGGAGGTGCAGCCCTCGCTAGAATCCTACTTCTCTTCCAGTTCACCCCTTTACCATCGCCCAGTGTTGCTGTCCACCCCACCCCAACCCGGCACCATGGCCAACCACCTGGAGCTGATCCAAGAGCTGCAGCAGCTGGACAAGGTGCCCAGTCTGGAGAGACTGCGGGCGGCCCAGAAGCGGCGCACCCAGCAGCTGAAGAGATGGGCTGTGTATGAGAAGGAGATGCAAAACAAGAAGCGAAAGGCCGACAAGAAGGGACGCATTGCCAACAGCCTCCAGCAATCAGAGCCCAAGAAACACGTGTCGTTTGCCGCCAGCGTGGCCCTCCTGGAGGCTTCGGCCAGGAATGATCCAGATGAAGGTAAGACCAGTACAGCATATTAATGATACGTGCAGATCAGAAAATAAAAGGGTGGCTTATTTATTTCTGCTTGCCTAATTACAACTAGTTTGGATTCATTACATCAAGTATCCTAAATATTTTGATTTAGCGATGAAATAAAGGTATTATTTATGGATGTGGGGCAGGGTGAGTAGAGCTGGGGTTATTTCTTTGTTGCTTGCGAGACGACAGGAGGATGAACAGGCTGCACAGAGGCCGGCGTTGCCCTTTTAATTTATTTGTTGAACTTTAGTATTCCTTGTTTCAAAAATAAATAGTTTAAATAAAGTTTTGCTCAACTGAACTCAGACTTACCCTCGAAACCGCGTTTGAATAATGACGCTAATTTCGGCCTCACCACACTACTTCCCCAGGATATCAAAATGCCAAGGTCAGGAAAACGATTAGCTTGGCCTGCCCACTTAAACCGCCAGTGGAAGTCACTCCATTCCAATTGAATTTGTTCTGCTAGGAGACTGTTTTATCATTGAGAAATAATGGAGTTGTCACACTGAGATGAAACTCTGCCAGTCTTTTAATTAAAATTTCTACGGATGGGGCCCCCCTATTTGGAGATAATAATTGTTTTCCTCCAGTACCGGCAGCCCCGTGTTGCTGTGGCTGTGCTAACAGTGTGTCGGCGATGCAGGGATGATAACAGGCTGCTATCGCTTAGATTTTGCGTCTAATTTAACGTCAGTGTAACTTGAAATTGGATTGAAGTTTGTTTTATTTATTTGTTTTTTTTTAATCGTCACAAATGCAGCCCACAGCAGTGCTACTGTATATTCTTTGCTCATGCAAGCTGTCTTCACAGATAGGACATCCCTCTCAAGGCTGATGTATTTTCACAATAATTTTTACAAGGCTGAAGCTACTCTGCTGTGCCTGTACACACACGTGGACTGTTCACTGGCACGTCTAAGCTCCAGCTGGAGTGTGAGACACTAGAAGTCTTGTGATGTCTACAGGGGTCTGCTGGATTTTATCACGGCGTGTAGCCGAAATTAAACTTTGGTGTAAGCAAAAGGAAGTTACTTAATTGGGTAAAACTGAAAAAGAAAATCTTTGATGTTTTTGTTGCTGGTTTCATTGTTGTGCGTGATGTGAGAAATGGTTTGAGCATCATTTCGGGGCTTTTATTGCAAACTGCTGCGCTGTGTGTATTTCCCAGAAGGTCTGCTGAGGCACTTAGACTGCACCAGGATGTTGGGGCTGATCGTGTGAGTCTTTAGATTGGTTTTGAGAAACCACACGAGGAAGCAAGGAACACACAATGTCTACTCATCAATATTGAAGGTTCCCTTTCAGGGATGGTTTAACAGCAACAAACATTTGTCTGCTGTCACACACTTACTCGTGTCAGAACGAATGAGTATTTGTACACCACTGATAGATTTCTTTTTGAACTCCTCAGCTGTGTCCTCCATGTTAAGGATGCACACATACAAACATTCCTGATCAATTTTTCAAGTGTAGAAAAAGGAGGTTTTTAATTTCAATACAGCTAGACGGGGGATACATTATTGCTTTGACTGTACACTGTGTCCCTTCTCCTTCTGATGCAGTTATCGATAAACTGACTAATTAATTGAGCGTTAATGCTTTGACTTGCAGGAGCCGCTATAATGTGACTCCTTGTGGTTGCAAATGGATTAGGATGAAGATAGCAAAAGTGAAAAGACTTCATGTTCTTCTGTGACACAGTTGTGTCGTGACTGTGCTATACAACGAGCTACGATTACCACCTCTAAGCACAAATTTATTATCGGAGTCTGAAGACTGTTTAAAATTAATAAGAGGGCTTGCAGGTGGTTCAGGTGTACAAAAGCTCCACCATCATGACTGTCAGAATAACATGCCAGCAGAGAGAAAAGGAATTTTCAAAATTTAGTGTGCATGATTTTTGATGGTTCTCTGCTTTTGATTCCCTTTCCTTCTCCTTATGTCCTGCAGTACTTCCGTATAGAGATGTCTGCTATCACTACTGTCTAATGAGAGTGACCATGAAAGAGGCAGGGAGGAAAAAAAAAAAAGAAGGGAGACAGGATGTAGTGTTGCCCACACAGCTCCAGTGGCAGCTGGCTAGCTTAGGAGCTTGATAATCTCCTCTCTCATTCCCTCTGGTCCCCAAATGCTCGATCAGGCGTCATGAGTCCACACACTGTGCTGCTCCAGCACACAGCACCCTTTTTAAAGAAATGTTACATGACAGTGTCATTTCAAAAAGGCTTACATATTTATATAAAAAAGGAAATCGAAAGTAGATGAAATGATGGGAAAAGGTTGAGGCATTTTTAGAAATCAGGACTGTTTATTGGACAGAAGTTAAACCCCTGGTCGGCCTAAAGAATGACTACAAAGGCGGCGCTAGCAGCAGCGAGTTGACGATGAGGCTGGGAACAAAAGTAGCCATCATCACCTCTTTTTCATGAACAGGACGGAAGGGAGAGAAGTAAATACAGAGAGACTAACTTTGACCCAGGAGTCGCTCTAACAGCCTCAAGGCCACAATAAGATGAGAGGCTGGGCTGAGTCATGTTTAATCCCTGATTGGTTGGAGTAGGCGAGCTGCTTCCTGTGATTCTTTGCCTGCTCTTTTTTTTCTCTCCCTGTGGTTTGGGTCAGAGCTTCAGAGCGCGTTGGCTGGAGGCGGCCTGTGATTGTGTGAGGACATAACCAATATTATGTGTGATAACTCCTATGCATGCTTTATAAATGAAGTTTTTTGTGTATTTTCAAGCTTTATTATATTGACTGTTATTAAAATCTATGTAGATGCAGGTGTACAGGTGTT